>NW_028277385.1:1825000-1995000 GCF_059751315.1 Micrasema longulum | reverse complement strand
TTGATCGTAATAAAAGGCAATATATTTTTGCTAATAAACATCTTTGAAAATTTCAATTTTTCATACCGAATTTAACTCTCCTACTTTTACTGTCCTTTCAACGAATTTGGCAAATTATATAGAATGGGTGCTACAGTATTTTGACAATCTAACAAAAACAAGTAAACGTAAGGACTTAACTCCACCATAAAATACAGCTTTTTTGTGGGTTTGTCCTTAAAATGAACGCAGTACATTTATTCATTTTTGACCATTAGATTTAAAATATCCAATTACTGTAGCATTTCCAATTATAGCACACATCCTCTAGAACTTTCTGGGTAAAGAACTTGCGATGGCGGCGGTGGTATGCCAAGTATTGTACATGTACTTAGATAAGAAGAAAAACCTATTTTAAAACAAATACGAAATTTTATTTATTGGAATAATATAAATATCGTTTTTTTTGTAGAAATTTCTTAAAAAAGCTCCGTAGTTAATGATTGTTATGAAAATATCAATGAAAACTTAACCAAGGAATGTGATTAAATTTTTTATTAAATTCATTTTTAATCTGAATTTGTTGCAACAGTGAGAGAAGACATTTTTGAGAAATAAATATGGAGTTCTAGGCATTTACAGGGCTTATGACCTGTCATTGGCTGGTTTAAAAGTGGCTTCTTTTCACACTGTGCAACATTCACCATTCTGCCTGTTTTTTTTTGTAAATCCTTTCATACATATATTAATTTACATGGAAATATAATTACAAAAATACACTTTGGAAAAATACGTCTTAAAATTAAGCTGTAACATGAATTGGAAAAAATGCCACAAAGACAACAGCGTCTGAGCGTGGGCCATTCCTTTTTTAATTACTAAAAAGCTTATAGCACATATATATGGTATGACATGACCATGAAAAGAAAGAAAAGAAAAGTAAAAGAAAAACCAAATTAACATATGCTGATATGTTTAAACTCATACCTAAAATATTAAACTATACCTTATCTTTCATTACAAAATGGCGATATACACTTTATCCAACATTGCTCTTTATTTATATTTTTAGAATTAATTTGAACGTAAATATTACAATGTTTTTTATTCAATGTGTGTTCGGTGAACATAATTATAGTTAGTGAGTTGTAAGTCTCTCCACACGGTATTTTAAGCCAATTATTTTGTGGTTTCCAATCGTTGCGGTCGCTTTTCCTCGTTTGCAGATTTCAATTTAGCACGGGTAATGTTTTACAATGGCGCCGTGAGCAAACAAAAAGGTGCGTTTCGTATTTTGTGGATAAGCCGGGTTTTAAAAATAGGTCATTTAATTTTGATAACAAAACATATTCGCCAAATTGCTCATTTCTGTATACCCATGCCGCGCGCCTAAAAAATAATACAACCGGCCGTATAAAAATTCAACGCGATAATGAATATTTTTTTTTTTAAGTAACGTTCACACTAGGACAGGATCATATTACAATGTCCCAAGCACCGGACCTTTTGTCCTCGTGTGAATAAAAATTTAGAAGACAGGGTAATTGACCGAGAAATTGTCCTAGAGATAGACGAGCAGGCTATCTCCTTAGGACAATGGATTACCATTACCACCGTGGTCGGCCGAATTGTCCTAACGCGCATGGAAAGGACAGTAGCCACTCGCGTGCATGTCGCTCCCGCGCATTTTTTACTATTATTTAGTTAGTTCTCCAATAATTCCAATACACCTTGGTATAAAATAAAATTTTTTTTGAAAACTACCTCGTAACGCGCTTCGTCGTGTATTAATTTTCGCAGCATTCCTCATATGAACTACGGCCATATTATCGAATTGTTCCATTGTTTATTCCTACTCATCGTTTATTTTCTTATGGACCGGTTTCTTAGCTACTACGTAAAAATTTAATTGTTTTTTTTGAAAATGGAAAGAAGTCTTATCAAAAACTTAAGTACAGGAAATAGGCTAGCGGACACGCGTGATATTTTAATAAATACACAAAAACACGTTTTTCATAGGCAGATCTATCAATACCTTTATATCAAGCAACCCACCATCCGTTCGGCCCCGATTCTTACCTCAGACTAGTTTTTTAAAGACTAACTTTGCGTTCGACAAAAAAATATTTTTTCACTCGGTTCAATGTTCAATCTATTCAATTTTAAATGTGAAAATCGCGCACGGCAAAATCAATAAAAAATAAGAATCTGACAGTACAACTACACATATCGATTTATTTTTTATTGGCGTTATGTGTAATTTTTAATGAGAAAAAGAATTAATGTTGACTTGCTTGTAGAATTCGCAGATAAGGATTATTTTTAGAGTATTCACGTATTACATAAAGAAATAATAGTTTATTATTGTCACAACTTCAACATCCAATCTACCTTTAACCGTGTTTACTCCACCTCAGTATTCTTTTACCAACAGACACTAGACATAGTGTCCATACACGTGATTATTTAATTAATCATCGCGCCGCTTTATATGTAATGTCCAGCCAATCGCGCCGGTGCGGTGTGGTGACTGGAGCTCGCTGCTGAAAGCCTTCCACGTAACGCGTATTTGGTACCGCATCAGGAATCGCCACAACCACTGCAGGAACTAGGATCGATCAAAACAGGTCAGTGGCTTCCTTTTCTAGTCCATCTTCCTTGATAGAGGTTGTGATTGCACCGCATACCACATCTCTACTAGGATACTCATTTATTCTTTTTTATTTATACATATACACAGCACGTTGTTCCTTTTACCGTATGCAAACCAACCTTCACATTTGTATGGAAAATAAAACAAACTAGTGCTTTCAAGTTCACATTAACTCCTAAATGTTTTATGTCGCAATTATTTTTATACCAAAGATTGCTTTCAAAACGCGTAGACCCATTGACGAATAAATTTTATATCGGCTTTGCTCACGCCACATGTGTATAATTTTATTTTCATTTTTATGTTTTCAACAGCAAACTGTGTTATTAATTTTCCCTTATTAAGTATTCGTATTTTTTATTTAAATATTGGTCGCAGAAGGCGAAATAAGCAGGTCACAGTGAAGTCTTAATACCAACGCTAATGTGAGGAAGTGAAAAATAAGAAAGCAGATTAAATGCTGACAAAATGTGATTTCTCAGACAAATGTATGATAGATGCAAAAACGTCAATGTGCTTTTATATACATACCTACATACAAAAAATGTATATTTTTTTATCATGTTTTTCTACTTTTTTTAAATATTGTTTTCGTTTATTTTGTTTGTGAAACTTAATTTTGTTACTATTGATATTATTTTTTTATGTATTTCATCATCATCATCATCATTTCCTTTCAGCATTTGGTGGTGCACAGGATACTACATTGGAAAACTAACCACAGCATATATTATTTTTTACATGAAGGTAAGAAGATACATATTTCGATTTATATAGCGTCTATGAAATTAATACTTTAGTATAAATATACGTTTTAAAACCAATCGTCCATGCCAACTTTGTCGTAAATTAAACCCAAGACGCGCATAAAAACCTAAAATGTATTTATTGATCCTTTAATATTCCTATTTACTTTTAAATTGTATTTATTTGTTCACGTCAGTGAATCGCTTGCCAAAAATAAAAGGATGGCTATTTTTTGGCAAGTCCAACCGAATGAAGAAGTTCAGTGCTACGGATAATCGGACATAAAAAATGATTTCTTACACGCTGTAAAAATTAAAGCACTTAATTGTTGTTTCTCGATGTTTCTTTAAAATGAACGAAACAATCAATAAAAAATATTTAATTAAAAACGAAACACTCGGCCTCGTGGTGTAATAGTCAGCGCGTTTGCCTATCATACAAGAGGTCTCGGCTTCGATTCCCGCCATGGTTGATATTAAATATTTGGCATTTTTACACTAGAATATTTCATGGTCCCTGGATTGGGACCTGATGCGTAAGACTGATAATCTTACCTTCATGTAAGAAAAACGATCAAGAAACGCTACGATTGGTGAACCGATACAGTGCCCTAAACACCATTAGGTGCGGAAATAAAATGATGATGATGATGATTTTATAAACAGCCACAAGTTCACTTGATTAAACCAATGATAGAGTTTCGTGATAGGTTTCAGGTTTTCTTACCAAAAACTCAATGAGAAAAAAAGCGAAATAAAAATGTAAGTAAATATTTGTACACATATAACTACTTTCCGACTTCTCTTTGTCTTACGATTTCGAAACGTACCCGTCTTTTCGTCAGGACACGTATTACACACGCCAATCTCACTATGTGCTAGTGTAATTATTGTCCTGACGGGAAAGTCTCGAAACCGGTAGACATAGAAAAGTCGGTAATTTATACATTATATTTCATTTATAAGGGTTTAGAAACATTCAAACATTTTAATATAATATAAAGTTACTACATGTCACAAAAAGAAATACATAATAATGCAAAGGTACAGAAACAAAAACGAAACGAAATACCACACCAAAAAAAAGCAACCTCTTGTGCTTGCTGTGGGATAACAATATTAATAATTTAAGTAGAAAATACACATATATTTTAAAAAAATAAATGAAGGTGTATAAAACATTTTTTTATAAATTAGTGCATTTACATATGCATGCAAATGAGCATGCGTGCGCACGCATGTATGATTACATACACATATACACGCACACGCACACTCACTTACATACACATATGCACCCTTCCACATACATAATATAACATGGTGAAGAAAATTATAAAATAAGGTTTCCAAGATACTTAACAAAAAAACTTTAAGTACCGTAGAAAAAATTAAAAAAACTATTTCTTTAATTTTAAAATAAAAAACTTAAATATGATTTCTATGTTAAAAGGCAACATATAAATTATAATGAGGCTGATAAACAAATATTTTTACCTTTTGTTTGAATTTTAAGACATTTATATATAACTTTTATTTCGTCGGGCAAATTGTTATAGAAATTTATTCCCCGATATACATAACTTTTTTCAAAATGTTAACTATGACATTTTGGAATATTAGTATGATATTGGCATCTACGTGAATAACTTAATGTATAGATTTTTTTAAATTGTCTTTATAGATTTGTAAAATGGTTTTTTTTTAAATATATTTGGTCAATTGATGGAACATTAAAAATTGAAATAGTTCTTTTGTTGGAAATGTTGATGGTTTTTTTTAATCACTTTAATTATTAATCTTTGTACTATTTTTACTGAGTTTATAATACTTGTGTAGGAACCTCCCCAACCAAACAATACATACGACGTTGGTGAAATAACCAAAATTTGATCAATTTAGATATTATTTTAGGTACCTGTATTTTGTACATACACAAAATCTGGATTTCTCCCAAGGGGGAGTAGGTATATATTTTGCAGAGTCATCTGCAGGCGATTACTAGTACTTAATTTAACTCGGAAGAGTCTTAAATACATAAAAATAGAGTAATATGCTGATTAAAAATACTTAACTTTAATATCAATACATAGATGGCGCTCCAACACGCTTGTGAATGGTTTCTCATTTAATAACATATATACAAAAATCAAAAAAATGACACTTGTGTCGATATTCGCTAATAAGCGGAATGGGGAATGTTGTAAAACGTAAAGTAGCCACTTAACCCAGCCAATGACAGGTCATAAGCCCTGTAAACGCTCGAATATCCATAATCCTGAATTTGAAAAAAAATTCTACCTCATCTCTGTAGGGATATTAATAAAAATATATACCTACTCCCCCTTGGGAGAAATCCAGATTTTGTGTATGTACAAAATACACGTACCTAAAATAATGTTGTGTAATAAGATCTGGTCAAAATATAAGTTTAAATAAATTGCAGAGTCATCTGCAGGCGATTACTAGTACTTAATTTAACTCGGAAGAGTCTTAAATACATAAAAATAAAGTAATATGCTAATTAAAAATACTTAACTTCAATATCAATACATAGATGGCGCTCCAACACGCTTGTGAATGATTTCTCATTTAATAACATATATACAAAAATCAAAAAAATGTCACTTGTGTCGATATTCGCTAATAAGCGGAATGGGGAATGTTGTAAAACGTAAAGTGGCCACTGTACCCAGCCAATGACATGTCATAAGCCCTGTAAACGCTCGAATATCCATAATCCTGAATTTGAAAAAAAAAAAATTCTACCTCATCTCTGTAGGGATATTAATAAAAATTTAGATATTGTTCATTAATTATAATAATATATATTATGTGAACACAACATGTACAAATGAGTAAAAACGTTTTTGAATCTTTTGTAAAATGGACAAGCTTAATTAAATCCTATTTATATGATGAAATAATTGACGTATCATAATTACAATCATTATACTTACAGGTTATTGCAATTTTACTTAATTAACATAAGGGTGGCTAAATAGGTATACATATTTACTAACATTTATTGAAATTCTGTTAAAATTATTTGCTAAAAATTCTTGATAGAATCCCATATTTATTGTATGTCTAATAACTTTTATTTAAATACAAGCTATTTTTTAAAAATTCTCGGTATACTTTCAATTTTTTATAAGACCAATTAGCGCTTTCATCCCCTAATGGGTTTCCTAAGACTGGTAAATATTACACAGTGTAAAGGCCGTTTTACATTGGGCATAAAATGGTACAAGATCTTGTGCAGTTTTTTTAACAATAATTATTGTGCCAAATCTTGGGCCATTTTATTAGCTGCTTTATATTGGACAGTTTCTTGCACGTAAGCACGCGCAGTACGTAGTGTTTGACGCCATTACGGACTACGGGCTGTTTGACATTTTACAGCTCGTAAACCGAGCTATTTAGTGACGACGCCCTTACTGACAACTAACTATATATTATTATTATTGCGATCAACAACCAATATTAGGCTTCTAAATCAACATGAATTGTGAACATTTGCTCCTAGCAGCTTTTGGAGTATCTACAGTTTCCAGTCTACCCAAAATGTTCTTCCTAAAGAGTGACAAAAAACTCAATGCCGCAAAAAGATTTGATCTAAACTATTTTAAAAAATTTCATTATTACGATTATTGAAGGTATCATTTAACATAGAATTTAAGAAAAATGTTGTATTTTTATTTTATATTAATAATTTTCCTCTTCAATTAATTATCTTCAAAATCACTGGAACATATTTTATTTAAATGCTTTGTAGTTCGGCAGTTCAAGTGATAACTACGGGACGCGAACCTAATTTGGGAGCTGACAGAAATGCCCGGAGGCTCTTTATGGACACCATATGATCCAACTAGGGATCAGATATGGAATGATGATGCATAGTATTATTTGGCACAGCATTTTTAGATTACGGTTTTAAAAAATCAAAAGAAATCCTCCGGTATTAATTCCCTTTTTACAATTTTCGCTAATTGTTCTCTCACTGGCATTGATTAATATTTATATCTAGAAAATAATACAACT
Source organism: Micrasema longulum (assembly GCF_059751315.1). Classification (NCBI taxonomy): domain Eukaryota; kingdom Metazoa; phylum Arthropoda; class Insecta; order Trichoptera; family Brachycentridae; genus Micrasema; species Micrasema longulum. The sequence continues at coordinate 1,987,578 of NW_028277385.1, read as the reverse complement.
CAAGAAAACATAAAAACATTATGTAGGTACTCGTAGATATCTGCATACTTATTTTATTTTTCAATAAAAAAATCGTTGATTTTTTTATAATGTTTCTTAGTTTCCATTCAAATTAAATAAATATAATTACACAAGTAACAACAAATAATTTAATACGCCTTGAAAATTGAAGTTGACAGATGACAGTTAACAATATTATAGCGGGATGCGCGCGCAGATATTGGCTCAAATATTGTTTGAAAAATAGAACGTGTTTTGTGTTTTTGGAATTCGACCACATATTTCATCCAATTTGTGTATTTACGACACAATATTTATTGTGCCAAATTCTGCACAAGATCTTATACCATTTACTGATCAATATAAAACGGGCTTAAGGATCATTTATGCAAAACCATCATTATTCTTAGTATAGGTTAAACATTTAAAAAAACAAGTTGAAAGAGATACAATTATACTTTAATGAAAAAGCAAGGGAATGTTTTGTTTTATAAAAATATTAATTGTTTTATTGTAATGTACGGGGTCAAACTAAGGGGGCTAATATGGATGAGTTTTTAAATTTTGTCAGCTGATTTTTTTAAATTTTGGACCTTTATGTTCGATTTGTAAAATACGAGTATTTTTTGATTCGTCAATCATCATCATCATCACCATCATTTCACTTCCGCACTTAATGGTACATAGGGCACTGCATTGGTAAACTATTCGCAGTGTATCTTGATCATTTTTGATTCGTCAAAATTGTGCTTTAATTTGTTTAAATGTGATGCATAATTTGATATTTCGTTATTTAATTTATGTGAAGCTAAATGTTCTTTGAGTGTACGTTCAATTCCCTTTCTTATTTATTCAATACATACATAATATGAGCCAGGACAGTTACATGTTAATTAATTTATTATACCACTTTTTTCTAATTCATTGACCGAATCTTTATTAGTAATTAACGCTTGTCCCAAAGATTTTTTATTAAGAAAGAAACCAAAATAATGTTTTGTTGTAAAACTTGTTTTATTTTATTGCTAGTATTTCAATAAAATTTAATTTTACCCACTTTTTATTCTTATTATTATCGACAGGTGTTCCTGCACATGATTAAGAAACCGTATTTTTCTTGTTTTTTTCTGAATGTGAATATTGTTTATATAAGTAAGCGGAAGTGCACTTAGTGTACTTAGTATTGAAATGAGAAACTTATTTTTAAATAAAAGTTATTAGGTATTTAATTAATTGAATATTTATTCATGTTACTCAATGAAAATATACAAAAAAATGATGAGATTAAAAAACAAGACTTAAAACCCGTAAACTTGTTGTTCCGACATATTGTATTCCGTGTACGAATTTGTTTCGATATGTACTCCGGGATTGGCTAAAATTCAGGAATAAAGCAATTTTATTGGTTGATTCGTTTGTTCATGCTTCCGTCTGCTCCCATTTCGTTGCTGATAAAACGCTGTTCCCGGTATAACCAAGGCTGAAATTGACTATTTTAATTACTATTGTTTAAATTGTTCAGCAAGAAACTTCCTGCGGAATTACTTTTGCCAAGATTTTAACCGAATTATCTTCCCACAAGAGAAATATCTCCCCACTTTTTTGTATTTAAAATAAAGTTAAATTTTAAACGTTTAACTCGTCAAAATACTGTGGTAAACAGTTTTTTACGTGCGGTGATTTCATATCGTGTTACCACAAACGGAAGATTAAAAATATTTTAAAGCTCAGATATTTAATAAAAAAACATACAGACATACTGTTTAATTATTCCTTTTCCATAATTTATAAAAATAAAAGTATGATTTTTTTTTTTTTAACTTTTTTTTTACATATTTATTACAGCAATATACAAGTAATTATTTATACAACAAATTAATTCAGTAGTAAAAGTAAACATACATATTTTTTATTTTTGCTGTTGGTTCATCTAAACTGCCTAACTAGGGATAGCTTCCCCGCTCTAAGGCAGTAAATTATGTATTTTATAATGATATTTAAAAGTATTCACAGTTTTATCATAATGTGTGCGTTTTCAGTCTTTAAGGTAAACAATGAATATCCAGAGAAAACATAAATAATACCAAAGTCTTTATATCCTAAGTCCTAATTCATTACTAGTAAAACAAGCAACCAGCTTACGTCCTTCTACATCGGACAACAAATTCTCTGACTCCCTCCGACCAATATGGATTAAGAATGTAGTCAACACCTTCCTCAGCCTGGCAATCCCAACACATTTCCACGAAACTTGGAAAAGGTTATATACCCTTAGGCCTATATAATATTGCTGCCTTTGAGCCAAAAAAGTCCTCTCTGTAGAATCAGATCCTTATTGGAGTGTCTAGCCTAGCTTATTGAGTGTCTAGTCTAGCTTATTGGAGTGTCTTTAGCCCTGTTATACCAAAATCTTACATGCGTGCATCCCCTATCACTGTCAATAGCCGACCGAATCTGTTTCACACAAACACCGGCCACAAAATTGGGTCTCCGTCTCCCTTGTTATGAGTTTTATCTTTGTGCTCCCTCTTCAGGTTTATTGCTATATGGCGTCACATTCATTCCACGCGTAGCTAGGAGAAATATTTTTTGCATTAAAATCCAGCATAGTTTACAAATTTTACTTTCCAAATCCAGTGTCAAAATGTCCATTTGAAGATTACAAAAAAGTACAACTACACCATTTTAAAAAATTAGAGAGATATACGAGTATCAAGTCTTGTATTGTATGTAGACTAGTGTGGCATCACAGCCACACAATAGTTAAAGACAGTATGAAGAATATAATTTATTTTCTTATTGTTTCAATACCATCATCATAATTCCCTTTCCACATCTAGTGGTGCATACGGCACTGCATTGGTACCTCAGCGTATTTTGATTAATTTAGGTGTCAGTCCAGGGTCTGTGAAATACCCTTTACAAAAGGGCGCATTCTTCTAAAGAGTTTTAAGTGGTTTCCTTTTCAAAAGAGAAAATAATGCTAAGAATTTCCTGATTGGCCCACTATAGAATATTCCTGATCCCAATACTGAAAGAAAAAATAGAAGCTTCTTAAAAGCAAAAAAATACACTTTATGGAATATAACCACTGTACGTAATACGCAAGTTAAATAATAACCCCCATTTAAAAAAACATCTTCATTCCCTTTCTGGTGCATACATTTTTAAAATTTATTATAAAAAAAATAGAAATACTTGGATTTTTATTATTTACTCAAATATTTAAATATTCAGACCATTTCCTAAAAGTGGTAAATAACTTGTGCTGGAAAAATGGAAATCGAGTTTATACACCAATGATAGCCTATTTTGAAGGTAACATGATCACTGATCAGTCTCACACCCACAAAAAGACAATTTTATGTAAAAGACACGATTATTTTTCATCCCCATCAGCCAACCTTAATACGCATCTGATGGTATATAGGGCACTCCATTTACAAAGTGTATCTAGTGTATCTCGATGATGTGTTACAGGAAGGTCAAGTGATCAGTCGCTTCAGGTGCCTGTCCAAGGACAGTGAAATATTGCAGTGTTAAACCACCTTATAAACAAATATCGGAATGTTGAATTACATGTTGAAATTCCTTCCTTGGAATCGAACCTAGGACCTCAAGCGTGGTAAGCGAATACGCCAACTGCTACACTGCAAGGTGGGCTTTTCTCCGCCCGGTTTTCTTTTTTTGGTATTTTTACCCACATTCTTCTCTTCCTCCTGGACATAGAAAACTTTGTTATAATATACTAAATCATTCACACATTCGTCAGTGAAATCGTTTTCAAATACAGAGCTTTACATTCCTCTCAACTTGAATAAGCACCTTTAAAAATTCTACGTAAAGCCACTGTTGTGTCGACAGATAAAAGTTCGCTTCGCTTCATACAGAAATACTAAAACATGTTCACGAATGCGAACATATTTTGAGAAATCGACATGCACTTCGACTTGATCTAAAAAGTCGTAAACATTGCTTTACGACGGAATCTTGAAAGAGAATTGTCAACGAGAAACGTGAGTTTCATTTTGTTTCGAATATTCATAAATATCTGCATTGGTGTCATTGTCTTTGTATCGATTATTGGGTATTTACGAATAAAAGCATACAATGATTAGAAAACATAATGACAAAGTTACCAATATAGTTTCCAACATATTACTTGTTTATTGAAATAGTGCAGAATAATTGTAAAATAATTGTAAGCGTTCCTTATAGTAAAAAAAAAAATCATCGGTTCAATCATGACTCTAATGAAGACCTTTAAACATGTCAACAGCGGTCACACATCTCAACAGGGAAAAATACGCAAGGGTTTGTCATGCTCATAATACTAGACACTCCAATAAGGACCTAATTCTATAGAGAGGAGTTGATACTTTTTTGGGTGAAAGGCAGCAATATTATATAGGCCCGAGGGTATATAACCTTATCCCAGATTCGTGGAAATGTGGTGGGATTGCCAGGCTGAGGAAGGTGTTGACTGCATTTTTAATCCATATTGGTCGGAGGGAGTCGGAGAAATTATTGTCCGATGAAGAAGGACGTAAGCTGGTTTCTTGTTTTACTTGTAATAACTTAGGACTTAGGATATGGAGATTTTGGTAATATTTATGTTTTCTCTGGATATTTATTGTTTATTTTTAAGACTGAAAAAGCACACATCATGATAAAACTGTAATTCCTTTTTAATATTATTATAAGTTACATAATTTACTGCATTAGAACGGGGAATCTATCCCTAGTTAGGCAGTTTAGATGAACCAACAGCAAAATTAAAAAATATACATATTTACTTTTACTATTTAATTAATTTGTTGTGTAAATAATTACTTGTTAATTGCTGTAATAAATGTGTGAAAAATAAATAAAATAAATTTAAATATATTTTTATAAATATATTTTAGGGAAGATATTCAACAAAAATCTTTTTGTGTGAATGTTTTTACTGGTCAATAGAGTACTTAAGCAACGGAACGGCAACGGATTATTATATTTATCATATTAATAGCGTCTGCTTTACCGACTAGTTTTTCAATAAACGCTCTCAATATTGTCGTAATAACGTGTGACATTTGGGTTTACATTATAAAGTTGAGCCTGGAATGATATGTATGCTTCGATGATGAATAAATAAGTTTAAAAAAAAAAACAGTAAATAATGTGAACAAATGAAAACAAAATCTGTTTACCGAAAAATGTTTTTTTTTTTTTTTTCAAATAAATATTTGCCTTCTTATAATTTACCCGAATATTTCATTTTTAGGGGCATTTTCAATGAATTTTAAATAACTCACTATTCGAGAACGGGAATCAAGTTAAGGTAAAGTGGGATTTGAGCCACGGACCTTTAAGTCGTGAGTCCGAGACACTAGCCATGGGACCACAACATGATTTTTTACACGGTTTTACTTTTTGGATGGTCTTAGCTCCCAAAAGAAACAATTTATCAAAAAAGCAAAAAAAGTAGAGACACGCCGATGGCATATATATAGAGTAGGTAAAAAAAACATTGCTGCGGTGCCATAATTCAAGAATGAAATACGGGACTGTGTTTGTAAGAAGAAAAGTACGACCGTGTTTCCTCTTAATACGCATTATATTTCTAGCAAGTCAAGGCATTGATATAAAAACAAAATGGATTTATTTCTGTAAATAATAGAAAGAATAGCAACAAGATGAAATAAACACATAGTACTTAAGAATAAATAATAAAGTCAGTCAGAAACTTAGAAAAAAAAATCATTATTACAAAAAAAATGTTACGCTGCTATATAAATTCTGTAAAATGCTGGATGTGATAATAGAAATGATGGCGGCGTTGATAAATTTATATTTTAAAAAAAATATTAAAAACAAATATTAAAAATAAAAAAGAGACTATTTCTATCAGAGTACTGAAAACGAACTACGTACTTTAAAGTTATTATAAAATATGAAATTTAAAACTTATAATATTAGATTTTTTTACTGAATTTATTAGTAGATATGTATTTTATTTCTCATAATGAAAGTCGTTACTCAAAGTCAGTTATTTCAACAACTTAACTGTTTTTTTTTTATTAGATAAATTGTGAAAGTACACGTTTTAACAGATTTTCTTTCAAAAACATAAAAATGAAAATTCCACAAAAATATGCCGAAAGCGTTTGAAATATCCATCGTTGTTCATATGTATCTTAGTTATATTGCAAGCTATGTATGTTGCACAATTTTCCTCATAAAATTCACGTGTTACGTTTTAAAATTCAAAGTGCACATTCCGCTCAAGCGCGTTTGGCAAACACGTTTTCTGAAATAAACACAGCCATTTAGAATATTTAGAACCGAAAAACAGGAACTTCTATATTATCACTGCAAATACTCAAGAAATTACAATAAAGCCTGTTATGTCACGCGCTGTTCCTGCGACACGTGATTCGATTAGAAATCCATTTGCTTTTTTCAATATCAAATCGAAAGCATAAATTGCTCTCAAATGATAATATTCAAAAATCAAAATACGTGCCAAGAAAAAAGGAATCCGGGATAAAGCCATAAAACAAGGAGATTTGAAGAAGAAAAAGTTGAAATTGAAGGAAAAACTTACCGGATTTATAGTTGGTCTATTAAACGTACAAACCAAGATGATTTACGGTGGAGTTAAGGTAGAGTTGAAAAGAGAATGGGGAGAAACGTTAGATTCAAGTTAAAGATGAAAACTATTTCGAAAATACGGAGAATTTTAACTCAGTTTTGAAACAAAAGTACTTTGATAAATTGTTTTGATGATAAATTAGATGTACAAAATTAATGAAATAATACAAAACTGAAAATGAACAGGTCTGCTATTCCAAAAGCTGTCGCGGACGTTAGTGCGCGTATTTTAAATTATTTTTTAACAAAGCCCTTTACGTTCCCCAGCGTCAAGTTATTTGAGGAATTTGAGATCTTAGATAAAAGGCAAATATATATTTTTAGAATAATAATATTTGTGAAAGTAAATTAATCTATCGAATCCCAAAAGGAACACTCCCACACTACCAGAAGTCAAACTAGAACCCGCGCAGCTATTCCAAACACTTTCACGGCCGTAGAAAAAGCTTTTATAGCGTGTATTTACATACTAAATAATAATAATAATAACAATAATAATAATCATAGTTTTTTAACAAAAACAACAATTACCTTATCTACTATATACACACTTAGGTAATAGATTTCTCTGGATCATGTCTAGTCTGCCTGACTAGATACAACCTGTTTTAAGGCAGACATTTTTATGCAAAAAATAATCAATAACATTACAACCCACTTGTTAATTTACTATACAGTTTTACAATATGTATTTATTATTTAGGAATGTATTTTGAGTAAATTTTCCGATTTTTCTCGACCTAAACCCAGTAATCAATTTTTTACAAATTTATTAAATTGAATCCGGGTCATAGTTTTGCAATCTTTGGGTAACATATTGAATATTTTGGGGCCCAGAAACCTGAAGTTTCTTTTCCCGAATTCAGAGTTTGTGATAGACCCCATGACCCATCCTCTAGTTTGACTTCTGGTAGTGTGGGAGTGTTCCTTTTGGGATTTGATAGAATAGTTTACTTCGACAAATATTATTATTCTTAAAATTTATAATTGCCTTATATCTAAGATCCCAAATTCCTCAAATAACTTGACGCTGGGGTATCTAAAGGGCTTTTTTAAAAATATTTTTATTTTTTTAATGATTGAATAAACTTTTCATTTATAATCATTTGGATAAGAACTCCTCTACATTCATAACGTTTTTAGCCCTTTTATTTCACAGAAATTCTAGAATATTGACGAAATATTTCAAAATCTTTGTAAACCTTTTATTTTCTTTTTAATTGTGTTGATACACTCTAATGTTTAAAATTGTGGTGTATACAATGCGTTGAATGAACTGTAAAGTAACTACCAGCTTAGAAATGTTGACCTACATTGCATTAATCTTACACATAAGCCGTCTTAAGTGTATTTACACATAAAAGTCTTAGTTTTCACATTTGAATATAATGTTATATAGAATATTTTATTTTATACTTGTCATGAAATATGTGCCAACGCCAACGTATAGAATTTAAATGCAAACATTAAAACTACATGATAAACCCATTATAGAGTTCAGTAGCGTCAGTTTGGAATAATGAAGAAGAAAATTCATGTAAGAAAAAACTTTAACAGTAATACAGTATTTATTGAACTGTTCCGTTTTCGTAACTAATGGTACATAGGACATGGCATTGGTACACCAAGCACAGTGTACCTTGATCATTTTTGTAACTTGAATGTAAGATGATCAGTCTTACATTTTAAGTTCCATTCCAGGGCCTCGATTATGATTGGAAGACAAAGACGTCATACCTTCACCTTGACGGTAAATTGAAGATAAATTTTCTCTCGCGATAACGAAGATGCACTACCGACCTCCCACCTTCAAGTTTAGGGAGGGTAAATCGAAATGAAACAAGGAGAAGCGTACGTCACTGTACACATATCTACGCACTAAAATGACAGCTTTAGTGTGACGTCATCGTTAAAGATAAAATTCTCCCCACCGATTACAAAGATACACTACCGATCCCCCCACCATCAAGTTTTGATGTAAGTACATCGGATTGTACCAACGGGTCTAGAACCCCTCGATACGTTTATCTATGCATTAAAAGTGACAAAAAATTTCTTCCTCCGAGCAATTTTTCGTTTAATTACGATTTATTTCATTTTTAATCGTTCTGAGGTTGGCACTTTTTTTTCTTTTAAGCCTATTATAAATATGAGAAAGACAAAAGTCAATTTTGAATTTGAATTTTTCAAACAGGCGCCGTGGCGCAGTTGGGTAGTCGGTCAACTGTGAAACTGGCGTCGCAGGTTCGATTCCCGCCAGTTGCAAGAAAAGAATCTAAGATTTTTTTTTCTCAATTGGTCTGGGTGTTGTAGTGTTGTAGTTACCTTATTCCATATCCCCTCTATCCCACCTGCTGACAAGCCTTAATATAGAGGTTTAGTGGGTTATTCCTTTAAATAATAAAAAAATGAGCAGCTAGATGCAAAGAAAAATGTCGCTAGATCTGCCCTATTAACGTATAAGAGTATCTATGCGTTAGAAAGTTGCTATTATCAAAAAACTATATTTCGGAGTGAAGGTATCGAGACGTTAAAAGAGCCGGCTCTGTAATTAGTTGTTAGATAAATACAGACGATTGTTAAGCGTACCGTCTAGGTGATTGCCAAAAACCAGATAAAAATCATGTTCAAGCGAGAATTTCTTGCTTGAATTGGGATTTTTTAATCGAGTTTATAATCGCTTTCAAGTAGGCACTTTTTATCAAAGAAGCCTTTGTAAAATATAAATGAGAACTATTTTAAATGTTAATGAAGTAAGGAACGCGGACTAGATCATTAAGGTCATTCATTGGTTAGTTTCGATCATATAAATGTCGAGATGACAAGTAGGTAGGACATACCGAGGTAGATACAAATGGTACAGAAGTTAAGTATACTGACTCAATATGTACAGATGAAGATAGCGTTTGTTATTGCGGCCCAGGGACTAATAAATATTTTGGTGTAGAAACCCTTTTTAAATAAATTCAGCCTGGTCCAATATACTTTAAAAATGTTTTGTATAAATCGATACACTTACCATCGTAATTTCCTCATCTACATCTAATGGTGCATATAACACTTAATTGGTACCTTATTCTTGTTCTTGTAGATGGGAGTCAGTGCTATATAAGCTCCTAACGTCACTTCGACCTGTGTAGATCTATTGTTACGGCTCTCCGTAAATTAATTATCACCCTCCAACTTCAGGTCTTTAAAAAGCCTGGTTTCTGAGTAGAAGTCAAGTATTTTCATATTGGTAAATCTCCCCTTACAAGCCAAGATCCTAAGTAGGGGGTGATCTCTTTAACATCCACAGGTTTAACCAGTGATCCCTCGAGGTGCGGCTTGTTTTGTCATATAGAGCAGAGATGGCTGACCGGTCAATTGAAGCCATTAGAACTGTCGATTGCTACAAGACAAAGGTTTAAAAATAAGGTTAGAAAAAACTATGATAAAAACTCAAGATTCTTTAGCTATCTAGTTTGTGTAACAGATTATCAAAATACACCACATTCGGTGTTCCAATGCAACACCCTATGCACCACTGGGTGCGGAAAGGAGAATGGTAATGATTAAGAGTTATATTGCATGCATAACAAAATTTATTTCTTTGATTTCACGCATTGAAAAGTTGAAAAATACAGTACAGAGTGTGAAATACTCGTACAACCAATAGCATTGACGAATATCTATTTTCGACTCCTTGGGATCCAACACTCGTATAAATTTTACATGATTTTATTTTATTATGATAGTTTCTGGACTAGATTGTGAATTGTATGACTTATTTTAGTTATCAACATACACAGTTTTAAAAAAATGTCTAAATGCTTGTAGACAGGCTGGATTTCCTTCCTAGGGAGTTTGCTATGACCTCTTACACACTACGTAGCATTCACCATCCTGCCTTTGTTTTAACATCTTTATTCCTTAAATTTTTTTCATCTATTGATCTTGGTGATGTTAAAGAGCTGAAACCTTTATCAATGCGGGTGACATTCTGACTAGGAAATGCTTGAAAAAATATCTGATTTTTTAACTTCTTCTTTGACCAGCTGGTTTTATCAACAATATTTTGAGTCTATCTATTTTTTTGTAGACAAGAACTGTATTCAACTCCTTTCGGAGTTATTTATATTAATTTATTATAACAGTTACAACAGAGATGAAGAACATTTTATAGAGGGAATATAGAAGTCTACGCTTTTACAGGGTTTATGGCTTTACCTGGCATTACCTGGTTTAAGTGTTTATTGTTTATTATACTGAAAATGTATATGCTGTCTTTAAGACGATAGTAGGTTAGGTGACAGATGGCATTTGGTTTCCGGGTGATTCCCATATATCTAGTGACAGCAAGCGTCCTTTCACATTTTTTGACACATCTTCATGGTTGAGATAATCGTATCTTTTAATTAAATCCTAAGAGGGTTTAATTTCAATATTATTCAACATCCTCGTATTGAAGTGTTTGGAATGTTCGCTTACTACCCTTTTGTTTTTTTGAAACATTTGTTTTTACACGTAGTTTTTTAACTGAAGTAGTTCGTTGTCCTTAAACAGCTGAAGCGTAAAACGTAAGCGCTGACTACTTTAATACACAATGTAATAGTGTAATAGACAATCGAAATACTCTTCATTTGATTTAAAAAAATGCTGTGCTCTAACACCGCCGGGTGCGGATAAGCGTTCAATGTAAAAAATTCATAGAAATTTAAATTAAATTATTTTTCCAAAACAATACAATAAATAACAAAATAGTTCAGCCGTTATATTGAGACTACATATCGAATCAGGAACCATTGAGCAAAGGTTTAACCTTATTTAGGTATAATGCTCTCCAATAGCAAGAGTATTTGCCTCTTAAACATAGTTTCACTGATGTGAAAGATGTCCATCTCCAAAGTGATAACGTTCAGCTGCCTGATTACTCTTCCAATCAGCATAAACAAAGGCCGGTTGGTTCTAGAAGCCGGGAGGTAAAACAGTCTGTGCTGACGCTGTTGGAGATAACCATTAGGAACATAAAAATTAATACTCACTAACATGGCTGAGTTTTCGATACAACCTCTTATCAGTCTGAGAAAATGGGTTATAAAATTAGTCCATAAAAATTTGGTCATAGGCAAAATATTATTGTAAAGATTTTAAAAGTTTCAGCTTAGACTGGCTCCATTTTATATATTTATTGTACCTACTTATATATTATACACACCTTTTATCAAACGTATTGGAGTTTCTCCGTTTAAGCTATGAAGGATTATTTCAGATACCCACATTCCTATGTCGAGTATATTTTACGAAGATAGGACATGTTTCAAGTACTTCTACTCACCCTGTGAGGTAAGCTCCCAGACAACCTATGTTTTGAATATTAATATAGATGTAGTACACTGCATACATATTAAATGGGTATCACTCAATACTCCGGAAGTACAACAATATAATAATATTATTCTCTTTTAACTAAATTCCACTCGGAAACGAAAATATGACACACCTTTCTTCTTCCTTTTATTTGAATTGCCAACATTGATCGTTTTTTACAGCAAAAATTATATTTTGCATATTTTTAACTGGTGTTTACAATTCATCAGAACAGAAAAAATGTTTACCAAAATTAAACATAAAATAAAATTTTTCATTTAACATAAACATATAATTTTGTATTGCAATTTCAAATAAATAATAGATGGATGTCAGCAATGATTTATTACATTATAGTGAACTGTTTTCGTGTTAAGATAATTATTTTTAAATTTGACTAACCAGAAGTTTTTCTGTATATGTTGCGTGTATTCAAATGAAAGATTTACCTTTATATTCCACGTAGTTTTATTACCAATTTTATAAGTTAATCAAATATTACAAATGTTCGAATATAAAAATGAGAAATGTAGACAGAACTGATTGAATTAAGCCGCTACAGTAAATTAATTAATTTTACGTTTTGTGTTGAGTGTCGATAACTACGTTGCGTTTCAAATCAAGTACCAACGCTGAACGAAGAAGGTCTAATTTCGACTTTCGTTTCGTAGGAGTTGATGACGTGTTAGTTTTGTGTGTTAGAAGGCCTGGCACTTGGTGTTGCAAGTGCCCATAACTTATTGAAAATAAGAGTTTCTCAGAGAGCCAGTCAAGATTTGAAATATACTCAAATTAGAGACCTAACGGTCAGCTTTATAAAAACAATGGGTAAAATTATTGGTTACCATTTTGTCGAAATATGTTGCTTTAGTTACAACTTTCATTTGACATTAACCTCACTTTTTCCATTAAAACTGGCTAACTGACCTAGACCATCCGTTTGTAATTACATTTTTTGTCAGTTTTCATTGCGCCATTTTTGTGAGTGATCGTCTTAAAGGCGCTGATTATTTTTTTTAAGTCTTCCTTTGCACACTAACACAAATATAAATAATTTAGTTCAATACAATGTTGTATTCCATGGCTTACCGAAGTACTAGTTACAAGTCACAAGAAAAATATTTCTAAAGTAAGTAAGTTCACATTAATAAATTTTTCTAAAGAGAACTTTTGCTGCGCAATTTCGTACACCTGGGGAAGTGCATTCCAAGCCAAAGGTTCAGCTATTGTCAAAGCTCTATCGCCAGTATATTTTGTAAAATTAGATTTCCATTATTCGCATAAAATTACGGAAAAGACACTGCACAAGTTCCTAGACCAACTGCAACCAATCTCGATTGGTTTTTAAAAAAAAGCATAGATATTTGTCTTGCTCTTCAAATCCAGTCAGAGAATAAGGAAATTCAGTGTCCTTTTTTATTTTGTTTTATTAGTTAACAGACTACTTAACTAAGCCAAAATTGTTTTTCTTTTATTTTTATATTTCGTAAAAATATAAAGTTTTACATTTCTGAAATAACTCCGCGTGTGACGTCAGAAGTTCTATTCTGTCAGTTCTTCCAATTGGTTCGTTTACGGTTAGCAAACCGGATATCCTTCACAGCTCTCAAATCATTGGTTGGTTTATATGAACCAGTGACGTCGTTTAAAGTAGTGCGTTTTTTTTTTTTTTAAATTTTTTCGTATATTTTCAAGATATTTTTCGGTACAATTTAATGCTCTTATATTTACCGCGAGAAAGAAAACATCTTTTGAATCCGATTTCTCGTGAAACTGAAATTTTTCATTGTCAAATTATGTCCCTATTGAAAAAAACATATTTCAAGACAAATCCAGTAAAGGAATTCAAAACACATATTTATTGTTGATATTGTTGGGAATCGAACCCGATACGTCTTTCACGATAGCCAAATACAGCAAAAGGCAGACGAAAGCAATTAAATGAGTTAACTCAAAAATACTGTGGTAAATAATTATTTTGCGCGCGGTGATATAACGTTGTGTTATTACAAGCAAAAGACGCAGTATTCTGAAGTACGGACATACGAAGAAAAAAAAAGTTTTTCCCTAATTTCCAAAAACAAACAAATAATTAAGCCCTGTTATAGCAAAATGTAGACAAGTGTGATCATCAAAGACACTCAAGAGTTAAAGAAATAAAATATAAATGCTATGAACATATTGAATATCCACTGAAAGAATACTTTTCGACGCGTGGGCTGAGGACAAAGAATATCTGCTATAATTTAAGAACATAATTCCAAGATGAAGCAAACTCTCACACTTCTTAAAGAATCTTTTTACTAATAAATTTATTCCTAAAGCAATAAATACTTAAATATGTTTTTCCTTTCCGACCTTATCAGCCCACAAAAATATTCATATTTAATTCAATCATCTATCAACCATATAAAATAAATTAATTCAGATTAATTTCAATCTACTATAACTATCGAGCAGTAAAACAATAAATGACGCCTTATTTATTTATCGAATACTAAATAAGAAAATGGATTGCTCTGATTCGTCAATTTTCGTGTTCAACATAGACCAACTAAACGTAATATGTTGTTTTACAGTTATTATTAAAGTACTTATTGTACAATTAATTCATCAGTTTTCCGTATGCAGTGATTAAGATTTATTTTTGGCCTTGCCGCTGACGACCAAGTCTAGTGTCCTGCGAAAGAATCAATTGTGAATTCAATGAATAAAATTTTATTTCAACTTTTTTTTTTTTTTTGTTTAGTGATTATATTTGCATGTATATAATATATTTTTTTTGTTAACAATGATGTATCCATGTTTACTGAAAATAAAAGTAAAAAATCTTTTTACTACCTACTACAAATTAATCTTTTTTTTTAACAATTCTTGTAATATTTATAAGAATAAATAACTTGTATTTTTATTCTATATACATTCCCCATTCCGGGAATTTTGTAGTACCTACTTATAGTGACCACTTAACCCAGCCAATGACAGGTCATAAGCCCTGTAAACTCTCGAATATCCATAATCCTGAATTTGAAAAAATTCTACCTCATCTCTGTAGGGATATAAATAAAAATATATACCTACTCCCCCTTGGGAGAAAATCCAGATTTGTGTGTGTACAAGTACACGTACCAAAAATAATGTTATAAATAACTTGTGTCAAATACAGTTCACATACTACAGCCCAAGATCGTATGAAACAAAACATATACATTTGAAGGGTAAAAGGTGTAAAGGATAAATGTCAAAATATGAAGTTTTGAGATATAACGTTTTTAAGTTTTCAAACCTCTTAGACGTTAAAATAAACGTACGTAAGGAACCCGCTTAGTGCAATTAACCTAAACTGTTTTAAACCATGTAGAATGGTTTTCATTTATATTAAATTATGACTTTATTAAAGTATTTAACTGACATCCACCCTTATCTCCATGTAACGACTTTTTTTGTTGTTTATCTATCTTGAAAAGTAGAGCCTTAATGTCAAATTTTATTAAACAGAAATGTAGATCATGTGAACTGCCGGCAGATGCCATAATTATTTTAAAGCTCATAAAAACTGACATCTGTCCTTTACATGTGAGCTTGGAAGTGATCTTTGATACCTTATTGACGTTTCATAGTCACATAGCCAATGTAAGTCGTTCAACTTCCAAAATGTTGGGATTTGTGATACATAATTCAAAACACTTCTCACAATTGAATATTATCAAACTTTTGTATTCAATTTTAACGCTTAGCATTTTAGAGGGGGGGCTGTAGGAGCTATTTACTCACTTATGGTTGAAAAAACACAAAAGAAGTTCCTTCTTTACCTGTACATGAGAGAGTATGGATACTACCCATTGCAGTACCCAGCATTGTTCCTTTTAGGTATGCTTGGTATCACAATTTTGCGGGCCAGAGGTAGCATTGCCTTGCTTACGATGGTTCTTAAACTTTTAAACGAGTTAATTTACAATCCCAAAATTTAGTAACGCATAAAATTATTTGTACCTAGCAACTATTTAAGAGCTAAGCAACACAGACCATTTACTCTTTCAGAATGCAAGACAAATTCACCATTGATGATGCCGGTGGGAGAATGATTGGTCTGTTAAACAGCCTACTAAGAGAGGTGGATATTTTCCCCGCTGGGATTACCCTTTGAGACTCTTCGTATTTATTTATTATATTTACGGGCTAAGCCAATTACAACAGTTACATGAAGAAACATAAATACAAGAAACTGAACAAAAATAACATAAAAGTATGTAGCAAAGACAAGCGAGGGCAAAATAATAATGGTATAAAATATATTCATGAAAACGAAAGACCAAAGACTTCGAGCTAAACCATGCCAATCCAACTTCATCCCACATTGTTTGGTCGCAAAGAGATCTACGAAAAGCCGGAAGATCTATCCCAAAGAATTCCAAGTCGTGTGATAAATTGACTAATCTTCACGTTCTGGACATTGGGGCATAAAAACGAAATTTGCTCTTAGAAGATTAAATATATAGCAAATTTTGACTTCTGATGACATGGTTGGGAACACGAAAAGAAATTGATTGCAACAGAGGTGGGACATCACTTAAACTATTAAGTATTTTTTAAATGCATATTAGGTCCATCTCAGTTCTACGTCTCTCCAATGAAGACAGATAAAGAGATTGCTCTATTTCAAAATAGAAATAATCACCCCTTTGTAATCCGACAAACCATGCCACTTTTCTTAGTAAACGGTGTTGGACAGACTCGATATGGCTAATAAGAGTCCTGTAGAATGGAGACCAAATAGAAGAAGCGTATTCTAGATGGGGTCGAACTAGTAAGCAATAAAGAGTTTTGATGGTATTAATATTTTTTAAGTCCGTCGTCATTCTATTGATAAAACCGAGAAGTTCAATGTGTTCACGAAATAAGAGTTTACTATCTAAAGTAATGCCAAGATCCTTTATTGACGAAACCATTGAAAGGGAAGTATTTTTTAGTTTGTAGTTGAATTGTACAGGTTTTTTTTCGTGGATAATAAGATATTATTTTACATTTGTCAACGTTAAGTTGAAGACAATTGATGCTACACCATTCATTAAAACAATTAATATCATGTTGGAAAAGAAGGAAATCAATGGGAGATTCAAAAAGTTTAAGAATCTTGTTGTCATCAGCAAAAAGCCAGAATTTTGTATTTTGAAAAACATTGATAATATTATTTTAATACATTGATAATATTGTATTATGCGTATTCAGTGACTTGTTCCTCTTTATTTACAATTGTTTATATGGACTTTAATAATATATTGTGGTTTTTTATCATGTTTTTGTAGGAACCTAATTAAATCATTTATGTACATTGTAATTAGCAGTAATGTACTTTTAAATAAATAAATAAAGTAAAAATAAATAAATATTTTGTACCCTTTATTCACAAAGTTTAATTTAAGTTTAGCCAATATTTGGGAATGTCCTTGCGGGATGAATAGGTTTTAATAATTAAAATAATCATTGCGAAATTCTGAATGATTTGAGAGGTTCATTATTTACTCATCAGTTTTCACAACCGTTATTTAGTATATTAAACATTTTTGGGAGGTCGTTACAGAGTTTGGCAAATTACTCAAATCATTCAGATAAATAACGGTAGCTTCCATAGATTACTAAAATAGATTACCCCGAGAAAGCAAACAATATATCAACATTTCCTTTCATCTAAGAGAGAAATCTCTCTCTCCAATATTAAAACCGAAACTTAGCTGATTGAATAGAAATTCAGATCTAATACTTTCATCGAAATCATTCTAACCCTTGCGAATGAAAAAAAGCACCAGGGCCTTTGTATACCCGGTAGGGTTGAGGTTTTCAAACCTCCGCTCCGTAATTTTCACAATAACTTTTTTACTTGTGGGGATATTCTTTTAAGGCCTCGGATCCTTTCAAGCCTCGGGGCCCTGAGTTTCCGTTCTATCAATTAAGCCACCCAGAATATTTGAATTCCTCTAAAGAACTCACATCATTGACCTACGGGTATTTAGAAAATGTACCTACACGAAATTCAGTAAAAACCCTCTAAATAATTATATCGCTTTCAAAATTGACTTCAAAAGTAGGTTCATCATTTGAATATTTCGTAATTTTCGGTCATACATGTTTAATTTTGATTTTCTTTTGAATTTATAAAATGAATCGTTCGTTACACACGAAAAAATATTTGAACAACACATCAAAAGGTTGAAAATTAACCGTACATGCAAAATTGAAAGAAAAACCTGTTAAACGAATTTTCACGAATAGTATTTTCAAATAACTTTATACTACAATTTCATATGAACTAATTAAACTAGCACAAATCAAGGCAAATGAAGACTTAACAAAAGAGATACCTTTTGTGACCCGTAGCAAACAGGGAGTAAGACTCCGTCCTTTTCTTTTTAACATTATTATGTATAAAATAATAAATACAAAAAGAGAAATATACTAATCAATATAATTTGTTGTGTCGATGTCACTGCAATATTAGCAGAAAACAAAGATGATCTTCAGAGAATGCTCTAGATGTTTTTTAAACTTGCTTCTAAAATATACAATATGACGATATCTGTCAATAAAACAAACTGCTTCAACATATCAAAAGCGCCACGCAGATGCAAACTGATCATCGATAATATACATATTGAGCAAGCCCTGTGGTTTATTTATCTTGGTGTACACATCTCCAGCAACAGTGAGCGATGTAATGTAGTACGAGCTCAGACAAATAAAGCCACAGCTGTGGCTGGCTGACTGCTTACGGGACACACAGAGAAACAAATGCATGCTTACTGAAAGTATAAGTAAAGTATAAGACATGTGTGGAATGGAAAAGACTACGGGATGGAAGTGAAAGCGGACACCATCAGGACAAAAAACCTTCTCAGAGTTGCGAAAATGAGAACGCTACGCTCCATCGTTGGCAGAACTCTTGGAGGTCTGATGAAAAATGAGACAAAAGGGTATATCTGTGATGATAAGACATGGTAAAGAACCATGTGCACCGCATAAAAGATACGAGACCTGCGAAAATTACTCGGTCTGAAGCAGCAGAAGACTACAAGGAATGCCGCCCGAAAACATGAATGGAAGCTGGACTTCATCGTCTCAGGACAGCTCACCGTCACAAACAGGTCATACGACTTAAACCAAGAGGAAGAAGAAAAAGAAGAATTTGCTAATTAAAGGTTGATTCTTCATATTCTTAATGAAAATTAAAAACCTCATTGATAAATGGAGTGCGTCCTTACGTGGTCCTTACCATTCACATTTTAATAAATTCTTCTTTATAAAATCGGGTTGTGGTCCTGTGGCTAGTGTCTCGAACTCACGGACCAAAGGTCCGTGGTTCGAATCCCACTCTACCCCAACTAGATTCCATTTTCTAATAGTGAGTTATTTACAACTCGTTGAAAATGGCTCTCAAAATTTAATATTTGGGTAAATCATAAAAACACAAATATTTTTATTTTATATTTTTAGTTTTCCTTATATGCACAAAATAAAGATATTGTTTTACTTACTGTAAAGCAACAAATAAAAATTGATGTTGCAATTTTTATTCATAAAACAAATAATGAGTTAAATAAACTAAAAAATCTAATGAAATTTAAACAATAATAGTATACATACGCAACTAGAGATAAAAAGGGTAAAATATCCAATCAAGAGAAAAACAGTCTCATTGTGCAAAGGTTTGATGTTAAAATAAGTTACCTGAAGAATTAAAAAAATGAAAAGCCTCAAAATATTTGAAATATTTTTTTTTTAATACGTTTTTAATAAATTTTGGTATAAAATGTAAGGTTAGTAAGATGTAATGTACCACCTTTATAAAGCACAAATAAATAATAATGCACGGGACACTGAATCTGTACATCAATATTTGGTACGGATCTCAATAATTCGTTTAACGAAAGCATTATGATTTATGATTAATATTTCGTTTGTTGTGGGGGTTTGAGGTCTATGAAATATTGCGTAATATACATCTACATAGTTTTATCTGCTGTAAGTAATATAAATCATTTTGTTTGTTCGTGTCTGACGTGTTATGAATTTTAATAATTGAATATTTATTAAGCTAATACTGAACAGTATTTGTAGCAGTTGTATTTAATGTATGTACTATTTATTTTAAGTATTTTTGTCTGTGAGCGATCAAATAAATTATTTCAATCTACCAGCGCAGCATTTCTATGAAAACTATTAATCACCAGAAAACATAGATAATTATAGCAATAAATTATATTCTCAGGTAAAATAAATAAATACATATAACAAAACAGTTTTTTTTTCAATCCTGAAAGGATCTATTACAACTAATATACATTTTTGATATGGGAATATGGAAATCTAAGCAATTGCAAGCCTGTCATTGGCTGGCTGAAGTGATCACTTTATTCACTATTAAACTTTTTTTTTTCTTTTGAACATCCGTATTCCTTCAATTCTTATATTTGTTATTAGTTGTGAAGTCAAAGAGCTGTAAACATTATTTAAGCATTTTCGCTACATAATTGTATTTATTTATTTTTTTGTTTTAAATATCGAATTTTCGTGTATCTTATTTTCTGTCCCATTAAATACTACAAGAAGTAGGGGTAATTAATACATTTGTTGTATTCGAGATATAGTATAGTTAACGTGATTTTTGAAAAAAAAAATTCGCCGACAAGCCTAGTATAAAATGCCTCAGTGAGTTTTTATACGCAATATTTGTTAACACAAATTTTTATTATATATATTAAGGGTAAATGTTATGCAAAAAATACCAAAAAATGCTTTCTCTTTACTCGACTTAAGAACTAAAAATATAGTTATCGATGTAATTATTGCTTTTTCTATATTCTGAATACAACCTAACAATACTAAATAATTCAAGTTTTGAAAAGCTTCAAGTTTTGTTAAACTATGTTTATTTTGACACCTGACAATGTTAGTGGGGAGGTATTTATTTATATTAACATAATAATACTATAATATTTGTGGGGTACTGTTTTTAGAAACTTTTTTCTATAGATTTTTCGGTGAATATTTTTTGATTTTAGCTTCCCGTTCACAACAAAATTACCCGAAAGAGCTAATTCACAATAAATTGAAAGTAGGCTAAACATGTCAGAAAAAAAAATTGGAAAATACTGCGTATGTTTTCATTTCTTTGAGAAAGGCAAATCAAGACAAAATTATTTATGTGAAACTTGTAAATCGAATTCGCGAATAAGTTATGTGTAATATTATGTAATTCATGGGTACATTTCGTTTATTTTTCATGTTCCATATCAAATAACAAAGTTTACAAAAGCTAACGTTATCTGAAGTTGAGATTTTACATATTATGTAGATCTGCAAGTCAAAATGACAGAATCAATTTCAAGACTTAACAAGTTTCGATCTAATCAACTTCCAACATTTAACTATTTAACATACGCACGTCTGAATTGCCAAAAGTTGAGACTGTTGCAAATTGAATTTCGTGGTATTTGATGGGTTAAACACCTGAGGTCGGAATTCAAGAGGTGTATGGAACCTCGCTAATTAAGGACCCGCTAAGTCTCACAATTCAATAAAGTTGGCGAAACTTTCTTTGGGCGCAAAGCGGGAAGTTTTAAAAAAAACATTTTGAAGTGAATAATTGAGAACACCTTCGGGTGTTAATCACGCCGAACAAGACAGATCACGAAATTACGTTTTAAATTCGGAATGAATCATTAATTGTAATTTTAATCATAATTTAAATAAAAAACAGAAGTTAAAATCTCACATACAAATAATAAATAATTATGATAGGCTGACTGTGGTGTGATTTTTGTTAATTATGATTTCTGAAAAACAAAGGGTCAAAAGTCATTAGTAAAAATATATTACAATGGATAAAGTAATGGAGAATGCACGTGTGTTATCTGTTCATTAAGTAATTCTACGTCGGGTTTATTTTTTAATATATTAATTTCGAGAATGTCTAATTTGTCAAGTTTATGGCGTATCACACTCACGAAGGATGGGACACTAAATATAAAATAAAATACTTAAACTCATTAAAATAGCATTATATCAACTCATTCGTTAACCCGAAAAAAAATTTGATAATGATCCTTAAGATAAAAATAATTTTATTTAATTTACTTTCATATAACTTTGAATTGTCTATCCTTACCTCTGTTTTGTACTAATACATTGAACTCCTTAATAAAGATACTGGTCTCGAAGATGTCACCAAAGCGATGAAACCGGTCACTGGATATTCCAAATTTGTGGATTAATGTATCACTCGTCTTTTATTTATATAATTAATTACAATAAACTTCCATCAAGAATTTCCACTTGTTTTCCGGTGATTAATAGTTTTCATAGAAATGCTGCGCTGGTAGATTGAAATAATTTATTTGATCGCTCACAGACACAAATACTTAAAATAAATAGTACATACATTTAATACAACTGCTACAAATACTGTTCAGTATTAGCTAAAAAAATATAATTTTTTTAAAATTCATAACACGTCAGACGAACAAACAAACACGAACAAACAAAATGATTTATATTACTTACAGCAGATAAAACTATGTAGATGTATATTACGCAATATTTCATAGACCTCAAACCCCCACAACAAACGAAATATTAATCATAAATCATAATGCTTTCGTTAAACGAATTATTGAGATCCGTACCAAATATTGATGTACAGATTCAGTGTCGCGTGCATTATTATTTATTTGTGCTTTATAAAGGTGGTACATTACATCTTACTAACCTTACATTTTATACCAAAATTTATTAATAACGCATTTAAAAAAAATGATTTTAAATATTTCGAGGCTTTCCATTTTTTTAATTCTTCAGGTAACTTATTGTAACATCAAACCTTTGCGCAATGAGTTTTGAGATTGTTTTTCTTCTGATTGGTAATTTTACTTTTTTTATCTCTTGTTGCGTATGTATACTATTATTGTTTAAATTTTATTAGATTTTTTAGTTGATTTAACCCATTATTTGTTTTATGAATAAAAATTGCAACTTCATATTTTATTTGTTGCTTTACTGTAAGTAAAACAATATCCATAATTTGTGCATATAAGGGAAACTAATAATATTAAAATATATGTATATATATATATATATATATATTTGTGTTCTTGTGATTTACCCAAATATTTCATTTTGAGGGCCATTTTCAACGAGTTGTAAATAACTTACTATAAGAAAATGGAATCGAGTTGAGGTAGATTGGGATTCGAACCACGGCCCTTCGGTCCGTGAGTTCGAGACACTAGCCACAGGACCACAACCCGATTTTATAAAGAAGAATTTATTAAAATGTGAATGGTAAGGACCACGTAAGGACGCACTCCATTTATCAATCAGGTTTTTAATTTTCATTAAGAATATGAAGAATCAACCTTTAATTATCAAATTTTTCTTTTTCTTCTTCCTCTTGGTTTAAGTCGTATGACTGTTTGTGGCGGTGAGCTGTCCTGAGACGATGACGTCCAGCTTCCATTCATGTTTTCGGGCGGCATTCCTTGTAGTCTTCTGCTGCTTCAGACCGAGTAATTTTCGCAAGCCTCGTATCTTTTATGCGGTGCACATGGTCCTTTACTATGTCTTAAATCACAGATATACCTTTTCGTCTCATTTTTGATCCGACCTCTAAGAGTTCTGCCTACGATGGAGCGTAGCGTTCCCATTTTCGCTACTTTGAGTAGGTTTTTTGTCCTGATGGTGTCGGCTCTCACTTCCATCCCGTAGGTCATGCCGGACGCATGTCTTATACTTTACTTATACTTTCAGTTAGCATGCGTTTGTTTCTCTATGTGTCCCGTAAGCAGTCAGCCAGCCACAGCTGTGGCTTTATTTGTCTGAGCTCGTACTACATTACATCGCTCACTGTTGCTGGAGATGTGTACACCAAGATAAATAAACCACAGGGCTTGTTCAATATGTATATTATCGATGATCAGTTTGCATCTGCGTGGCGCTTTTGATATATTGAAGCAGTTTGTTTTATTGACAGAGATCGTCATATTGTATATTTTAGAAGCAAGGTAAAACATCTAGAGCATCCTCTGAAGATCATCTTTGTTTTCTACTAATATTGCAGTGACATCGACATAAAAAACAATATTGATTAGTATATTTTTCATTTTGTAACCCATACTCAAAGAAGTCACCTCCTTTATTATTTTATACATAATAATGTTAAAAAGAAAAGGATGAAGTATTACTCCCTGTTTGATACGGGTCACAAATAGTATCTCTTTTGTTAAGTCTCCATTTGCCTTGATTCGTGCTAGTTTAATTAAAACTTATAATTAGAAATCAAACACTGATTTGAGTCTACTGAATACTTTATTTTATTTTTACAAATATAAACATATAAAAATAAAACTTCGTGACAATTGTTTGAAAATGTTTGACAAATTCGTTTGAAAACGCCCTAATAAGGCGAAACAATTGTCACGAAGTTTTATTTTCATATGTTTATATTTGTAAAAATAAAATAAAGTATTCAGTAGACTCAAATCAGTGTTTGATTTCTAATTAAAAGTTTAAATATGGAGTTCTACAAAATAAACACCAAATCAATCAATACTAGTTTAATTAGTTCATATGAAATTGTAATATAAAGTAATTTGAAAATACTATTCGTACCCCCCATGCTTTTTCCCTGCAGAAGTAAGCAACCATTTGTTTTTTTTAAATATTTTTTTTTTTTTAATTTTCTTCATTCTAATTTTTTTTTAATATGCTAATATGTTTTCTTGCTCATACTGATCATCGTGATTTCGGATGTTACAGGGTTTAAAGAACACTCTGAATATATATATATATATATATATATACATATATTGTAACGTTGTAAAAAACAAGTCAAACGTACCCCGTTTTGAAAGCATTTTAGTACTGGATTATAATTCTAAATTCCCTGATTTAGCGCCATCTGACGGCCGCGGTAGTAACTCATCCATACGATATCCGTGCATTAAAAGTAGATTTCTTTCCATTTGAAGAGACGAACAGTCCATTTACCGCCCAAAGACTCAAAGAGAAGCGATCGCACATTTCAAAAATGTAGTCCTTCAAGAAAGAGAACGTTCAACGTAACGTAAGCCTATTTGTTTTTAATTTATTACCGAAATTCTTGTAGAAAGAGATATCACATTCTAATGAGATTGTATTTTATACAGGTTCCCTTCTTTCTTTACCTACCTTTATTCTCTACCTTTTTCACCTTATTTTATTTTATTTACTCCATCTTTTATCTACTTTGTCCGATGATAAGGATTTTATAATGTAGTATATTTACTCCGTGATTCGAATGGATCACTAATTATTACGAAGTTTATTCGTAAATATCTGGAAAAATCGATGTCAGCATTTTAAAGTTTTCTTCAAGATCATGAGACACAAATTTACAAATGCGAGAAAGCAGACGATCATTTACTGAATTAAAATGTCGACAAATAATCTTCTGGAAAATCATCAACTGAGGCAACGCCGAGTAAAAATACACCAACCGAAGACATCTTAAATCGAGTCCCATCTGCGGATATTATTTTGTAAAATCAATATTATTTCATATCATCTCGAGAAGAAAACAATCAAGAATCTATTTCACTTGTCATTATTATCGTTACAAATATTTATTTCTTAGATAAACTTATTGTCAACCACTTACTCATATTAGCTAGGCAGAATTCTGAATTTTTAAATTAACTAATCTTGGTACATTTGTAGAGAATTGCTTCTTTTATTAAAATTTTGTATTTCACTAACGAGTTGTTTATTTCATAAAATCCAGATCTTTAAGTCATATTTGTTCCATTTTACAGTAAGGTATTTTATAGATAACGTTTTTGATTTCATTTATAAAGTTAGATTTATACAACATAATATTATTTTTTGAAGAAATCTCATGTTCTTGCCGATTGAGCGAAACTGGTGAAATGGTAAGTGTTTGTAGGTACTTTATTTGGTTATCTGCATTATTCTTTTTAATCTTAAAAATTTGCTTATTGATTTTTGATAATCTATCTCTATAATGTCGCCCACCTGGGACCAAATAAATTTTTTTCAACCTACACTGAACTATACCGTTTACAATATATGTATACATATATATATATATATATATATATATATATATATATATATATATATATATATATATATATATATATATATATATTATAAATATTATGTGCGCGTAAGGATGTGTATATGTGTGCAAGTATAAATATGTGTATTGTATGCGTGTGACAATGCGTAGTGAATATGAGTGCGATGTTAAAGTTAGGATATTTTTTACTATTAATTTAAATTTATTTTAATGGCTTATTACTGCTTCAAGATATGACATATAACACATATAAAGGAATTCTATTGCGTTGAACATTGAAGCATGTAATAGTTGAATAATGATTTTCACAAAAAAAATCATTATTTTTTTACAATTCACATAGGTTAATCTTTCGTTTACAGTAATTTACAGAAAAAAAAATTTTTGGTAATAATATAATATATTTTGTTAAAATTATTAAATTAGTTTTATTCAAACACAGTGGATGTTTCATTCAAAAAACAGCTTTAAGTTAATCAAGGCCACTCTGTACTATAATGTTAATTACCATTATTCCGCAATTTGCTGAGATTCTAATGAATTTTTTCACGACCTAAAGGTCAACAAAAAAGGAAGGAGAGGGCGTAGAAATAAGCAAGACACGAATTAATTAGATGTTTTATTTTTAAATCCAAACAAGACAAATAGGTCTAGTACTGTGAATTACAAGGGAAATGTAAAACCAATATAATGAAGGAACAAAATTCAGTGTTTTTTTACCCAGAATGAATAAATCTGAATAATCAAGAATCTTCTGGAGAATTTTCGCCTTTCCAGCGAAAATTTTATAACTTGAGCAAACATGCGTCAAAAACGACTGACGTAAAAAAATAAAAAATAGGAGGCAAAATAAGGTAACCGAAATTGATCAACAATATTTTGAGTTTGTCAAAATGTTTGTATACGAGGACTAGATTTCACCCCCTAATTGAGAAGGGATAAACATAAATAACATCTTAACTAATGTTAGTAAGTATAAGTTTGTAACCACGTACCGACTTTTCATGTCTACCGGTTTCGAGACGTACCTCTCTCTTTGTCAGGACACTCACTACACCGACATGCTAATACTAAAATATTTATCGCAGTTGGTACAGTTCACAAATATATACATAAGAACGGGCATATTAAATATACTTTCCCATTTACCTTCACCGTAGTATATACAGTATTCACGAGTTTTAATGATAATATTAAGTGGTGTTTTGGAGAATTAGTGGGTGTGGGGGGTTGGGAAGGGAAAGAGCTAAGACGTTGAAAGTAACATGATTGGTTAATATTTAAATAAATAAGAGGACTTTATTGAAATGACATTTGATTAGTTATTAGAGGGAATATTATTTGTCTAGGATTTTGTAATTTGAAACAACCCCGTTTTAAAAAAAATCAGACCGCTTATAGTATTTAAATGTTAAATTCAAACTCTTGTATCCTTATTAAACTCGTAATTTAAATTTATAAAGTGATTGGCCAACTCTGAAAAAATATATTATAAATATCTTACGTGTTCTTTGATGCAAATATTAAAAGTTAATGCTTTAAAGCGAAATAATATAAATATCATCCTTGTGCCGGCAATATCAGAGCCGAAGTAAAAAGTTAATGCTTTAAAGCGAAATAATATAAATGTCATTTTTTTTAAGAAAGGGTGTCAGAATGAAATGATCTTTTTCGGTAGTTTGTCCGTTTTTCAAAATGGTTTATCCCATTTGTATAGTATACCGTATCTTCGAAGATCCGTATCTGAGCGCTTTTTTGCGTTTTTGGGTGGTCCTAGATCCCATGAGAAACAATTCAAAATGCAAAACAATAGAAACACGCCAATGATAAATATCTTTAATTTGAAAAAAAAAATGCTCTAGTGCCACTATCCAGGGAGTACATACGTGAATACGTTTGCGTGAATTATAATGAATCCGCAATTTCTCTTAATATTAGTTTCAAACATGTCAGAATATTCATTATAACGCCACAGATGGCTAAAAAAATACTCTTCTGTAGTGTGGCAATTTACGACATAGGCCCTTTTAAATCCAAGCCGCAGATTTCGTAGTTCCCGAATTGGTAGCTGGAGCGTAAGAGCAATCACCTTACCTCTATATAACAGACAGATGCTATCTTTTTTATAGATACGACGAATTAATTGTACTAATGGAGTGCACTATGCAGCTTTAGGTGGGGGTGAAATTATAAAAATAAGATCTTTATGAATTAGGAAAGAAATATAAAAGAAATGTCTGACCGTAAGAAATGGCATGTGAAAATATATTTTTTGAGAAACTTGTGTATCAGTTTGTTTATCCTTTAAAATGTAAGAAATGTTAAAACTGACATTAATCGCTGGCGATGATACTTTATTCTTGGGAAGATTACTAAGCCATTTGGAAATGGTTAATGGAGTACAATAATAATACATTACGAGAAAGGCAGTCACAATGGGTGAAGATTGCCAAAAAAGACTTGGCAGGACCAAATAAATATAGCTCTTTGACAAGACAAACGTGTGTGGCATTCTATCCTCTCTGCCAACCTAAATTCTGCATTAATTACATTAAATTGTCTTTGCTACTGAATGTAGTTGATTAAAAAGTATTAACTGCGTCCATGTAAAAGATAGTAACTCTCAAAAAGTAACAACTGTGTTTACGTAAAAGTTATTAATAATAATGATAATAACAGCTATCACCGACTGTTACATGCTAGAAAATTCGGACTTTCGAGCCTCGTGTAATTAGCCTTCTGGGCATCGTTTTTAAGCCCTACGGGTCTCAGTTAATCGGCCCTTTGGGCCTCGGTTGATTAGGATCTCTGGCACCTAAAAATATCCTCAGCCTAAAGGCCTCAGAATTCATTTTTTACTATTCGGAGCAGTCTAAGTGTAGTAAATAAAAATATTGCACTTAAAATAATGCTACCAAAACTCCACAAAATCAACAGATATATTAAATATCTCTGCAAACAGCTTGGTAAGTAAGCGGTTAAAATTGAAAACTGAAATATCTGTAAATTAAAATTATAACAATCAGCTGTTGCCGACTATTACATGATAATAAATTCGGCCCTTAAGGGCTAAATAAATCTGTCTTCTTGGCTTTATTAAATCAGCCCTACTAATGAATCTGTCCTCATGGTATAAATAAATAGGCCCTGCGGGCCTCAGTTGATCGGCTCTTGGGATTTCGGTTGGTGAGAATCTCGGATGCGCTAAATTAATTATCCATAATACAAATTATAATCAATATCATCATCATCATTATTCCATGTCCACGAAGCCAGGTTCTCGTCCGAAGTTCTGACATGAACTGAACATGAACATGAATGAAAGCAGTGACCATCTGGTACTTACGTCAATAAATTATTTATTTAAAACCTATTATCCGAAATAAAATATTTTCTTGAATAAGGCTGATAAAAATGGGTGACTTTTATTAAATAAAACAAATATTTTTAGGGGAAAATTTATTCGAAACAAAATGAGAATATGCACTTATATTATTTGGTAATCGATATTTTCAATGTATATAGTACTAAAAAAAAGTTTAGTGTACATAATATGTTTAAATTTTTTCACAGAACAGGCTTAGTGGTATATAAAAACTTTTTAAAGTAAAAATCGTTCGTCAATCAGAGTTTTCTTCGCCAAATTCTTTTTCCCTCCGAAATTTCGACACATTGATAAAAACTGAAAAAAAAATAACAGTCAATTAAAACAAAGAAACATCGCATCGTCTTTTTAAATCAATAAATGTACATTCTATTAAAGGTATACTGCACAGCTAAGGCTAAAGGTCGTATCTGCCAAATCGTAAATTTTACAGGTCGTTACTCTTTTCTTCTTTGCCAATCTGAATTAGATTGTTTTTTTTTACAAGAGAATATCTCATATTTGAGAAGCAGAAATGACTTGTTGGCTTTGTAAATATGTTAGGCTATCGAATATTGTCTTTAAAAAACATATTTCATTAGGTTTTCAAAACATAAATCAATTTAAAATATGTGTCCTATAAAGGGTTAACAGTATACGCAGTGGTAGAGAAATTTTATGAAAAGATATTGTGTATCTAGGAAGTATGTTTACTAGGGATGGAATGACTGAGAAAGATATTGGAAGGAAAGTAAATGCCGGGAACAGAGTGAACGGTGCACTTAAAACAACCTTGGAAAATAAATGTTTGTCGCAGAAGACAAAATTAGTAGTTCACATTGGAGTCCTGGTCCCGACCCGGACGTATGGGAGCGAAGTATGGACTAGGAAAAATAATAACAAAACATGTTTTAAATATTTGTAGCAATTGTCTCAATGAGGAAGTTCAGTTTTATTTTTTTTTATAGAGTTAAACTTATCCTATAATTTTTTTTTTTTAATTTTTGTGTATCGTATTACCAGGGCTATGATTTTTTAAAATATCGTATTTCTTCTCTGTCAGTTCTGCGAACTAGTGACGTCGTTCAAAGTAGTTAATTTATATGAAAACATTTTTTTCATACATTTTTAAGAAACATCGGGGTACAATTGAATGCTGTAATTTTTACTGCGCGTAATAAAAAAAATGTATCCAATTTCCCGCGGGGCTGAAGTTCCTCATTTTGAGGGCGATGGGGTATGTTAGTTCATTAGCTTGTTAGTAGGCCGGGAAAAACAAGTTCGACCGGGAAAACCAGAGCCGTCACCACCCCTCACCAGCCATTCTGTAACAGTTCGTACAGAGCAACCTTTTCACGTTATTTTGCCTGTTTCAAAGACACCCTGATTCAGACATCTATCTACAAAACAAAAAAACGTCAAACCTGTCAAGCCCAAAAGAAAATCATAGTTAATAAATTCACTCTATTTCCAAAATCACCCTCTATTCAAGACATAAAACTATCATCGACGTATTCAAAACCTGGCATTATATATTATGTTAATATTTTCTACATTTATTTTTAATATTACGTTTTTTAATATTATATTGTTGAAAGAGAGATTGTTTAGAAGATTATTTTTTTTACATGAAATACTTTTTTTTAATAGAAAAAATAAATACCTTCCAAATTACGACATTTACCAATGCCGCTAGTATATAGCTTCCAGAAATCATTTGCACAAAGCAAAACAAATATAAATCAAAAGTGGCCAGCGTCCATTCTTGTCCATACCTAAAATGGAAACGAAATTTCTATTTATTTATGTTTTATCATTAATTTATCATGTTTGTGATAACTTACGTTGAGTCCGTTTTTTTCCAAATTAAAAAATGAGCACCAAAATTAAAATTAAATGTTATATGTTATTTGAAAGAAAAAATTCTGCTCCACAAGATTTTGTGTTTGCTTTTACGTTACATATATGTTATTTTATTTGATTGCAAGTCTTCAAAATGATAATGACAAAAGACAAAAGTAAGCATTTTCGACACCCCTTCTGTTTGCGTTCAATCGAGAGAATAAAGCTGCCAAAGATGCTCGCCATATTTGCACAGTGTGCGGTAAAGATGCTATGAATTAATGACTATTTTTTTTGTAAAATAATGAAGGAGAATACAGTATTTACTAATTTGTCATGTTTTTTGTGTCTCTTATTATCTTCAGAAAAACAGAAATGAAACAAAAACTTTGTGTTAAAAAAAAAACAAATATTCATATGAAAGGACTGAGAATCTGCTGACATTGTGCAGCAGAAAAATGTAATGACTTATTATTTTGTATATTTATTAAAATATTGCAAAAATACAAAATAATGTAAAAATAAAACAATTTACATACATACAAATCATTAACATATAGAAAACAACAATTTACCAAATAGTCCTTTGAAAGGACTGTGGATCTCCTGATGCATTGTACAGCAGAAGTGTTTTGTTGTTACTTTCATTGATCAACTCTACATCTAAAAGCCTTTCTATCCAACGCTTTTCTCTCACTTCATAATCTAAATCTTCTAAAGCCTAAAATCAGAAATTAACTAACATAAGTAAATAACTTGTAATATAAATAAATAACTGACAAATTGAAATAAACTGTGAGAACTTATTTAGTTTAAATGTTGGTTTTGGTAGAGTAATAATGAATTATTCCTGGACTGGCACCTGAAGTGTAAGAATGATCACCTTACATTCCATGTAACAAAAATGATCTAGATACGCTGTAATTAGAGTGCCAATACAGTGCCCTATGAACCACTAAGTGACAATAGGGAAATAATGATGATGATTAATGTAAAAAAAATCCATAAACTTTTTTTATAAATGTTACGAATAATAGATTCAAGAATGCTTAATTTTTATACATAGCATTTTAAAACCTAATTTAATTAGGAAATAATACTAATAGAAATCTAAAAATTTAATAGATATTTTTTATTTAACTTTTTGTACATAATTTTAATTGTACATTGGCGAGTTTATTGCCAAATGGAAATTTCTTCCAACCAACCAAAAAAATAAAAGTTTTGTTTTTATAATTCATGTTTAACATATTCACAAAAAAATAACGATAAAAAAGCTAAAAATCTAAAAAATAGAAATAAATGTATTTGTATATAAATTACCCTAAATCAATACTATTACTCTATGGGAAAAAGGAAAAAAGAGGAAAGAGGAAAGAGGAAAGGAGGAGATTAAGGAAGAGAAAGGAGATTTTTCTTCAGACGTGATTGAAACAGAGATACTGTTGTAACATCTTTGATGGTGGATGGGAGATGATTCCTCAGTGGAGCGACATGGACACTTTATGAGTTAGAGAAGAAAGAGAAATTGTGGATGGAATATTATGTGTCAACATTTCAAAATAAAACTTGTTTTGCAAAAAAAAAAGATATTTTATATAATTTATAATATATACGATATCTATTGATGTAATAATATTTTTTTCGTTTAATAATTTCAAGCTGAAAATATTAATTTAAGAGCTTTAATTTAAATTTTATTGAGCAATTAACTTTGCTGGACATGTTTAAGTAAGTTTTTAATGTTAAAAAGCAATCAAATCCTTCACTCATTAATCCGGATAATTGGAGTTTTACCGTATTATTTAACTCAAATATCGCACCCCCCCCCCCCATGTAGAGCGCCTCAACTCTAAATGTGTCAAACAGGGGAAAACTACTTTAAATATATTGACATTCAAGTTTTGCAAGTTTTGCACATTTTGACCACAGATCAATATAAAACAATGTACTCAATATAATTATAATGTGATATATATAATAACAACATTTATTTAGTGAAAAATATCTTTAATTGTTAGTTTCGAAACTTAATAGATATACTATGACTATAAATAAATATCATGTTAGAGTCCTATTATGCACTCGTATGCAGTTTTAATGAATTTTTTAGTTATGACAGTTGAGCATTACAAATATATCTCAATTGTATTATATTCAATGAATTAAATCAATCAATAAATTTAGCTTAGTCCTAAAGATTATTTAGTCACACGGTGTTTTTTCCCTGAATTAATGGATTACAATACACCAGTCTTTAGTAAATAATAGTACCACACCATTAACTAAATACCTACATATTTGAATAAAAAAAATAAAAATACCTCTTATTCATAGAAACAATTGAAATTACGAATAATGTTAAAAAAATACTATCGATGTTGAAACAAATAAGTTTTCGAAAAAGAAATAAAATTCTGGCTGAAGCATATTTGCAGAAACTTTCAAAATGTTTAAATGACATCTGA
Organism: Micrasema longulum; assembly: GCF_059751315.1. Taxonomy (NCBI): domain Eukaryota; kingdom Metazoa; phylum Arthropoda; class Insecta; order Trichoptera; family Brachycentridae; genus Micrasema; species Micrasema longulum. The sequence goes on along the minus strand of NW_028277385.1, from coordinate 1,953,791 downwards.
AAAAGAAAAAAAAAGAGAGCAATGTGTCTCTCTTTACATTTTTTTAAAAAATGTAATTAACAAATTTATAATAAAACAATTAATGACTTTGATAAAAAAAATATCAATAAAATTCCTTGGTTTAGATACTATTTTGTTTTTGTTGGGTTGAATAAAACAAAAACATTCAAGTTTAAATTCAAAGTTCAAAAAAGTAAAAATAAAATATTCTTGGTGGATGTTAATTATAATTTTTTATCATCAAAATAAGATAAGAGTGATAATTAAATCCACAATTTTTTAATATTCAGTGACCATTTTTATTTTTCAAAGCTTTTACAAGTCTTCTATTTCTATAATAAACTAATAAAACAATAAATCTTAACAAAAAAATTCTATTGATATTTTTATCAAAATCATACTATGAAGTTTTATTGAGAAATATTCTACAAAAAAGTACAAAAGACATGCAAGACAATTAATTTACAAGATAATTTATGCCTTGAAATAAAATTATTATTGAGTTGTGGTCACATGCTAGCGTCTCAGACTTACAGATCAGAGGTCCGTCGTTCAAACCTCATTCTACCATGTCTCGATTCTTATTTTACAACTCATTGAAAATGGCTCCCGAAATTGAAATATTTGGGTACCTAAATTATATTATACGAAAGTAGATATTTCTTTCTTTTTTTTTTTAATAATAAAAAGGAAATATTTGCATTTTTATGCTTTACCAAAATACTTCAATTTTAGTGCCATATTCAACGGAATCAGTTTGGGGTAGAGTGGGGTTTGAATCTTAGACCTCTGATCCGTGAGTCTGCGACACTAGTCACAGGACCACAACCCGATTCTTTACCTATATATATATACCATACTGTACCATAAAAGGGTAAAATCTTGGAAAATAAAAAAAACTGGAATAGTAATTTCCTTTTAATGTCGTTCTTACATGATCAAAAAATGCAGTCAGAAATTTGTTCATAAGCCTTGAAGCCTGTTCTCTCCTTTCTAGTGAAGGCGGTAGGGCTGATATTACTTCACTCACTCTATCTCCTTTATCCCTTCTGGAAGTCTGGCTAGCCGATCTGAGCCTAGAGCTATGTAATTCTGAAGCATAAAACGTACATTATTTGCAATCCATTTGTTTCATTATTCTCAGCTAATAATAAAATAACAAACCAAGTATGAAAACCACATTAGTAATATACATTTATGTAAATATTCACTACTACACTGTTTATTTAACATAATGAAACTGTATGTTATTTTATTACAGATTCACATATTAATAGCAGCCGGAATTCTAAGGCTCTAATAATGTATTAAATATTAACATTGAACGTAGTATTGTGATGAAAATATAAAAATGTTATTAAGATAAAAACAAATAAACAATCTAGACAGCATCAAACAAGCTATATCATAATATTATATTGATGTAAATTAGAGTTAAAAATCACCAGCTACTAAATCAACATTATCCTGTTTTAACACTTCTCTTTCCTATTGCAATAAATTTTATTTTTAAAAGGTGTATTCATTAATCATTTTTATTATGTTTTTATTTGTTGTATTATATATTAGTTATTAAAGCTGAATGTATTTTTAATTTTATTGTTATTTTGATTAATAATCCGCCAAGTACATACATTGAGTATTAATTTAATTTATTTGTTTCTGAAAACAATTCAGTGTTGAAAAGTAAATTTTTATTTAATTCACTAAATGCTTTAGACATAAAAAAAGTTAAAATTTATTTCAACAGAGAGGGAAAACATTTTTGAGATGGGAATATGGAAGTCTAGCCAATGACAGGTCATAAGCCCTGTAAATGCCTAGACTTCCATATTCCTTCTCAAAAATGTTTCCCCTCTGTTGAAATAAATTTAAATATGAATAACTCCCTAGGGATGAAATCCAGCCAGTCTGCAAGCATTTGGACATACTCAAACATTGTTAGATAAAAAAAGTTAATCACAATTAATCTAGATAGCAACACAAATATTTTTACAAAGCTATGTAAAATTATCTTTGTTTATGTGATGCATTTAAATCTCTTAAAATCAAAGTCTTTAATCATATTGTGTACTTTGCTTGACCCCAATCTAATTATTTTTTACTAGATATTAGTTTATTTTTAATTTATATTTAAAGGAAGTAAACATGCCATTAAAAAATATATAACATTACCCAATTAAGTTGCGCTTATCAAACAAAACCAAAGACCAAAATTACGGGAACATTTTTAATTATTATTTTTTTTAATAAAAAGAAAAATACTTGAGTTCTTATTATTTACTCAAATATTTACATTTTCAGACCATTTCCTCAAAGTCGTAAATAACTTGTGCTGGAAAAATGGAAATCAATTTGTTGTAAAGTGGGACATGAACCTAAGACCTTTGGTCCGTGAGTCCACAATATTACCACAGGACCACAACCCGGTTCTTGAATGAATTGTTTTATTAAAAAAGAATGGCATAAAAAACATACCGTTTAAGGTTGATGTATTGACATTTTGATCATTTCCAACAGCTAGATGATGTTGCCATTGCCACTTTAGGTCTCTTGAATTCATGTGAATACTCAGGCGGCTATAGTACAAACTAAAATAAATCATTATGAGCATGCCTCGTAATAAAAATAATATCCTTTCTAATTTACAAACCACATGATAGATATTGCCTACCGAAAGTCAGGTGTGCATCGTACGACAAATGCCCTGTATGGTAAGCCAGTTTGCAAACCTCGAGCATCAGTATCACAGGAGGCGTGAACACATCTAAAATATATATTTTGTAACTATTAATTATTTTATTAATCCTACTTTAATACATTTCTATGACAAGGTATTTGTGAGACATGTTTTAAATAGGTATTGACAACTGTATTTAAAAAAAATGTATAACAGTTAGCAAAATATTTTCCAGAGACACAGGTAAATCAATTTATTTGTTTATTATATAAACAAACAAAAATGTCATGTTGGCTTAATTATAGTTTGTCGATCGTTTTGTAACAACTTAATAAACAAATATGTATTTCATAATGTTTTTCAATCAATTACATAAAAATTTCAAATCATAATATATTTGCAAAGGTTTTCACGGTCACTGTTATCAATATGTTTCTTTTTAGTTTACCCTGAAGATGGCTCCTGCAATGGTAGCCGAAACGTCGGAACAAATCCAACACCCATGGTATCACCCAAAAAAGAAACCAATTGAGAATATATTTGATTTAAATTATTTTATATTTTGTTGTTACGTACATCCAATGTTAGTAAGTTGAATTATTAAATATTGGTCCATATTTTATTTTGTTGTTTTCAGTTACCCTACTAAACTTTTATCTGTTTTAAGGTAAAAGTAATTATTTTAATCATTTGTATGTGAAATTTTTCTACCTTCCGTGCAAATAATATCCATGGAGTTGTCCATCCAGCAGAAATATTGAAACATTTGATATGGAACAGATGTCCATAAAATCTTGGATAAAATTCTTTATGTATCTTTCATAAATCAGTATCCCTATGGTCAGCTGAATGAAATAGAGCATCATGAATATGAGGCCACTTGTGGCAAGCTGATACACTGGTGATGTTAGAAATCCATTAGATCCATCATTTACATCAATACCAATGTTGGCCCAAGAAGATGCACCAAAGATCTAAAATTACAAAATAAATGTATTTAAAACTCAGGTAACTGTTCGATGAAAATATGTTTTAATGGGTCATTAAAAAGTACTATAAGGTACGTCCATTAGGAGTTAATAAAACATTTGTTTCATTATTGGCAATCATAATATGGAAGGACTAATGACTGTTTTTTGAAAGCATGATATTTTCTGGAATTGTAATTTTTCTGGAATAAGATTTTTGTCATTTGCATCAAATTGCGAAAATAATTAGTAGTTAAGTTAATAAGAGTAAAAAACTACACCTTATAATATTTATATTATGCTAACAGGATTATCGTCATACTCTCCTAATTATGAGGCACTGGCCAATGATAAGCAATGCCAAAGATCACATTGACATGTTGATATTATATTTTTTCATAAAATGTTTTCTTTGTATTTGTGTTTTTTGTTTACTTTGCTAACGTTTTGTAAATACATATCTCTGAATGTATGCAATTTGAATAATAATTTTATGATTTGAAACATTTTTGTTTATTATTTATTAATAAATTATGAATATAAGAAAATAAATTATGGGAAAAAGAGAAGTTATGGAAGGAGTTTGTCAATTAAAAATAGGTGGTGCCCGCCACCCTACCAATATTTTAGAATGTGCTCTAAAGTACAAAAAGGTTGGGAACCCTGATTTAGCCAAACATTTTAAATTTGGTGCTATTTTCTACTGGTCGTAAATTGCAAGACAAAAATGAAGTTGTAAAAGAATACGGTATGATCTTCCTTCCGATCTGGAGTCTGTTATAGTACGACAGGACCTCGACCAGCTTCTTCGACCAATTTAACTGAAATAATCCCTTTATCGGTTTTTTAAAACAATTGTACAAACAACCAACTCCATTGAATACCAATCTCAGAGGAACTTCATAAATCACACTCTAAAATCATCATTATCCGTAACTAATGGTGCATAGGTACATCAATCTCAGAGTATCAGCAATGATCCGTTTTACACTTCAAGCACCATTTTAAAGACTATGAAATATTGCAGTGAAAAGATACCTATCTCTCGAAACGACAAACTCAAAACATTGTTGACCTATCAAATAAATATTTCACATCGTTAACCTTACTGGAATCAAACCTGGGACCTAACTGCTTACTGAGACGGGCTAAGCTCCACTCGATTTCCTTTTTCAGAGATTCTTAACTGAGAGTAGTCATCAAGTCTATAACACATGACCAAGGTTCTGGTTCTATTCCATGCATAAAACTTTCTAGTTCCGGACACGGGCTTAAGAGCATGTACCGACAACATAAAATAGGGTGTGAGTGGTCAAAGTTTTAACTACTACAGGCAACCTGCTATTGAAATTTTTGGCAGCATTCTACGTACGCTGAAAGAAGTCATTTAAAGCTAAAAATAAGTTATTGAAAACAAACATAGATAATATCAATACCAATTTAATAAAAAATATTTTAATAATGGCAAATAATGATGACATCACACAAACATAAAAATAATATGTAAAAAAACATTACTTTGGTATAGATTTATTAACCGCAAGCAATATGCTTATTATTAACTTTACAATTTGTAAATATGAACTATTTATGTAGTATCAGAGGGCGACCTGGAAATATGACATTGCATATTTTCAGCAACTTATCATAATTTGGTTCATAGCTACTTATAGCTATTCGTAAACATGCTGCCAAACAGTCATCCATCAAACAGGATCGATGTTTTGTTTTGGTTGCATTAATTGTAGAAAGTGTAAATTTATAGAAGAAAGTAGATCCAAAAAAGTGGCAGGCGACTAGGAATAGATACGCTGTCAACGCTTTGGCCACCCATGACATATTTTTTTGTAAATACACAAAGTGATTTATTAAGCAGGTCAATAAACTTGAGTTAAGTGTACTTCGATAAATATAATTAGTGACTTACTTCTAATACAAAAACACACCCAACAAGATGAGCAGGTAAATTTATTTTCCGAAGTGTTTGTATTTCATTCCATTCGTTTGCCACAAAATATGGCCTCCAAAATGATACTGGTTGGTCAGATTTAACATCTGGAAAAAATACAGGTAAAACATCAAAACAAATCCAGCTACATGAAAAAAGAAAATGAGTTATTATAAAATAATTATTTGACAACCTTTTCCTCTTGATCCAATTTCATTAACAGGATGGTTGGGCTTCTCCCAGTCGATAAAACAAATGTCGGTCGTTATTTGACGCCAGTTTACGGCCAACACTTCTACAATCTAAAAATTAAAATTGGTTATAAAAAGCATTAAGGGGCTCAAATTTTGGTAGGGCCGCGGTGGTGCATATTTTGCTGGAAAATATGCACATATAAAATGCCGTGTAATGCCGCAGTTGCATTCCATCAGCAACACTACCAATAGTCCTACTCCCTAGCATCCATGAGTGGTCTCTTTGGTCCCGCGAGCCCTGGGCAATGTGGCCACTGGCATGAACATCAGTGCCATAGCAGATAGGGAGAGGATGAATGGCGAGTGTCCAGCGCCATAAAACGGGACCCCTCCAACTAAGGGTAGGTAACCCCGACAGAAAATTCCACAGAAGAAGGCAACGGGAAACCACTTCGGTCAATAATTCCCAGGATATCACTATGAAGAGAAACCAAACAATGGCCCCAAGTCCCGGGCGGTCCTTAAATGGACAAGGGGTGCGAAGAATCTCCCGGTTCGACATAGAACTGTGTAGGAGCTGTTTCGCACTGCTCAGGATAGGGAAGCTTTCTCCCAAGTGATCATCAACGTCGGAGGGACCCGACATGACACGTGAAGAAGAAGAAGATAAAAAGCATAAAAAAATGTATTCATTGATTATTTCATGAGAACCGTTACGTACTCAAAAGATCAGTGTTGATTTTTTCATGTAAAACATAAAAATTTTCATACATATTTATTTATTATATTATTCTTATATTATATTATTCTTAACATCTTAAGAACTTATATAAACTTTTAATAACATTACAGTTTTTTATCAAAATTTCTCAAGAACATATTTTTTCAAATTAATTTGAAATATTTCAATGCTTTCTATTTCTTAAGGTAACTCTTTGAGACTGTTTTTCTCCTCATTGGTAATCTTATCTTTTTTATGTATGACATTGTTGGTTAAATTTGTTTTTTTATTATTTTTTTATTTAACCCCTCAATTATTATAGATTTAAAAATTGACACATTATGTTTTATTTGTTGCTTTACAGTGAGCATATTTGATTCAGGTCAGTTCAGTGCCACAAAGCAATTGTTTAGCAGCATATTTTCAAGTGCTGCCTTGTATGTTGGTGAAATAATTCAGTCGAAAGAATCTCACCCGCGTCAATAAAGGTTTCAGCTTTTTAGCATCACAAAAATTAACAGATGGAAGAATTGAAATATAGGCTGAATGGAGTAAAGTGGCCACCTAAATCAAGCAACGACATATTGTAAACCCTGTAAATCCCTAGATTTCCATATTTGCTTCTCTACAGTGCTTTCTATCTATGTTGTAATATGTTAAAATTAGTAAATATTAATTGTAAGTTACCTAGCTGTATGAATTACCCCAGGAATTACTGATAATACTATAGTAAAACCCCTAAATTTCGTTTTTTAAGGGACCGGCAAAAAAAATGTAAACAGAGGGAAAATGTAAATCAAGGATACTGGAAAAAAAAATTATCAAATTATTTTTTATTCAAAAATTTATGAAGAAATGTTTGAACCATTTTTTTATTGCAACTCTTCAAAATATCCTATTCATAAATAATAAATGTCTGTAAAACACAATAAGCATCAAAACACAAAAATGGCGGCAATAATTTCATCTACTGATTTAACTTACCAACAAGTTGGTATAATAATAGAGACTATTTTCAGACTATAGAGCTGTCAGCTTTCAGTGAGATTGAGATGTCATTTTTTCCAACCGGCAAGTTGGTATAATGACTAAAGACTAACTTCAGATTCATGAGCTGACAAAAACACGAGAATGGCGGCAATAAACACAATAAACTGTCTTTAAAATCACAACTAAAATTACAAATTTCTTTAACAAAAAAGTTGATATAATGATAGAAACTAACTTCAGACTAGACCTGTCAGATTTCACTAATATCAGTGCGGATTGCAAATTTCTCAGACGATTGCAGAAAAAAAACGTAAAATGCACTAAAAAATTAAAAATTTAATGGGACTTCAAAAAATATACGTAAATCGGAGGAAGACGCAAATTGCGTGGACGTAATTTCGGAGTTTCGCTGTATTAAATATAACAATACATAACAATACAATACATAACAATACATGCTACAATATACTAATTATATTGATACATGTCATATTATAACATAATGATTTGAGAAGTGAATAGGTATTCGAAAGCATAACCTGTTTACTATTAACACTCAACTGTTTATAAACTTGTTTGATTCACTTTGATTTTCAGTTACACATCGACTGGTTTTGAGGTTACTACTTCTTTATCGGGACGAATATGAAGAAATAAAAATATCTAAATTCAAACAGAAGGTTTAGAAATATGTGTTAAACAACTTACAAATTCAATACATGTAGGTACATTGTTATTATTAGAACAAACATAAGGATATATTTATGTGTGCCCTATTTCAAGATTAAAAATAACCGAAAATCAAAGTGGTAATGAAAATTTAACAGATAATTTTGAATGTTTTTGATATTTATTATTTGATTTAACAGTAGTTTAATTGTTAAAAGTGATAAATTACAGCATAGAACACCCGGGCTTCAAGAAAATCACAATTTGAGCTAAGAACTAAGGTGCAAGAAGCTAATAACACATTCATCTCGGAGTAATAATGGGTTACTTGGCGCATTTACTCTGATACATTTATAGATGCACATTGTACCTACAATAGAATTACCATTGATTTGTATTGTTTATTTACATGTCTATGTGTGAGAATCAATATAAAAAACAAACCTTTAAAGTAAATGCTACTATTATGTAAGATTGAATAGCTGATTCATCTCGTTCTGAAGGAGGCACTGCATAAACAGATTTCTGAGTTTTGTACAACACAAATGAGAAGGTGCTGGCACCAAACGCAACCTAAAAATCAAATAAATATATTTATGATGTAAGTACTTGTATATTTTACACATTTACAATACATTCAAAACTTACTATGAAGAAGGTGTTTGCTAAATTTCCCGAGATAATAATGAAAAACTGCAGCACGGTATAGATGTCTAAGCCAAGTCTACCAGAATGACGAGTGTGGGACCAACTTTGCAGTATGGAATATAACGAAGCAAAGGCAGAAAGTGTTCCCACAGCAATCTAAGTAGGTATAAAAGAAAAATATTATTATCTTATTGTCCTTTTAAAGTCATAGGTAAGAGCAATAAAATTAAAGTACGTACGTAATAAGACTGTTCTGAACGCAAAACATTACCATTTTAAAAATATTAGTAATACAACAGAACTTTTTATATTAGTCATTAATCCAGAAACAATTTTTCCCTTAGAGTAATAATACGCCACTAATAGAGTCACCCTTATGGACAAAAACCATTCTGATTATTAACCACGAAGTTAGATACAGTTTACAGCAACACAACAGGCCGTAGGTACTCAGGTCGAGAATTGCAAGCGCAAACCGAAAGTGCCCGTTACAGGTTTGTTGTTAAACTGAAATCCAAACCAAAAATTTGAAACGCTTTTGAATAAAAAAAAATTCCCACACAAAATAACTGAAATTCAATTTGTCTGTTTCCAACTCCTTAAAATGACACAAACCTATAACATTATTGTACTAAATAGATATTCGAAGGGGTACCCAAAAGAATCCGGACTAAAATTGTAGTGGGCGAAGTTTTTGTATTACAGGGTTCTGCTTATAGGATCATGTAAAGCTACCTTTTATCATCAATGTTTTGAGTTTGTCTAAATTTTTGTAGACATGGACTGGATTCAACCCCCTAGGGAGCTATTAATATTAACATAATACAACAGAGATAAAGAAGAGAAGGGAATGAAATGACAGGTCATAAGCCCTGTAGATGCCGAAATTCTATATTCCCTTTTCTAAAATGTTCTTCATCTCTGTTGTATTATGTTAATACCTTTTATCAGTCAGAATCCTAAGTGTCGTCACTGAAGAAGGTTTCGTTTGGCTAGTGTGAATTTTTTTATGACAGTTGTTATGTGTGCTCGTCGTTTTTGCCATGGATGATCAAGAACGTGAACTAGAAACTTTGCTTCCTCCTCGTAAAACTGGCACAAAAGCTCTTCAAATGTTAACAATGGCCTACAAACATAATGCTATGATAAAAAAAAAAGTTTTTGAGTGGTGTTCCCGTTTTAATTTTTATAACTAACATTCAAGTCAAATATTAGTCCGGCTTCTTTTGGGTACCCCCTCGAACATAGTAGTAGTAGTGAAAAAAGAGAATGGTAAGTGTTAAGAACTAGAGTTTCATCAATTAAAATAGCAGCCAACAGTAATTCCAATTCTGATTATGGGGTCCGTTTTGCCAATGATTCAGTAGCACTTGATTTAATAAGGGTAAACATGTGGCGGTGGGAATGATGAAAAATTTACATCAAAAGTGATGATTATCAAATATTACAAACATGGGGGCTGACAAATATAGAGGTTCTACTGAATTGATTATTTTTTAAATTCCTTGTAAATAAGATAATCTGTACATTTTCTATAATTTTAAATTGTATTGTATTATGTAAGAACCTTCTCATCCGGTGTAGTAAATAAAATGTTTAACTACTACAAATTAACAAAATGATATAACTCATTTGAATTATTTTCAATTGGGTACCTACTCATTATTCCAACTTTAATTGGACTAGTAGGTACTATGTGAATTCAATCAAAAGCAGATATTCTGTCAATCATTATAAAATGAATTATCAATAAAGGTAACATTGAATTTTAGGTAAACCTCCTCTATGCCCTTTATATTTTATTTAAACTAGTGTTAAAATATGTACAAAGTATGTTTTTTTTTTTCAGTTACACGGTAAATGAATGGTACGTGTGAATATTATCAATTTTAATGGATATTCTTTCATGTATACCTCCAAGTAAATGTTAAATTTCTTAAAATTTATATTTGAAGAAATATTGAACCACTTTGTGGTTATTTATTCCCCAGTTTAAATAAAAACACTTCATTTTTTAAACCACTTATTATTTATTTAACAACTGACCGTTTTCGGAGTTACACATGCTAGAACGCACTAAAAGAAACTTTAATATTAAATAGAGTAAAATAACAATTTTTGACAATTTGTAGTTACCGACTTGTTCCAGAAACTCAACCATATTCATTACGAGATTATACCTTTACAAGGGAGCAAGTGTAACTCTATAACCGTTAGGTAGTTAATTACCGTTAGTTAACTAATAAGTGTTTAAATCAAAGTGTTTTTATTTTAATTTCTTACTTCAATTCCATGAATCATACTTCCTCCGTCTAATTCATAATTGACTGCAAACTCTAGAGCCACATCCGCATTGGATTTTATTTGGTTTTCTGACAATTCATCATATTCAATAATGAACAATGGTGGATAGATTTTGTTTCTTTCTTCTTTACCTTTGCGTCTGATTCTGAAATCAAACATTTTCACATTAAGATTAGTCTAAAAACATTCTAACTGAATATTATTCTAGTTTCAAAACATTTACCTGATATTAACGTGGATGTTCTTCGCATATCTGAAAGATTCTAGAACTTCTTGCCCATTTGCATTTTCAGTAATGCCACTGGTTTTATCAAAAATGTAAAATCTTCTTACAAGTTGCCATGTATTTATATCATTTTCCTATAAAAAAATTTTTCATTACGTATTTCAGTATGAATATTTTAATGTAGTTTTCTTACAAAATTAATTATATGAGTTACCTTGTTAAAATCAATTAGTCTTCCTCGAATGAAAACCGGAATTGTATATAGCATTGGAAGTGAAGACTTTTCTTTATCGAAATAGTGCAGATATGGTTCATAAAACAAAGTGTCAGATTGTAAAATCAACTGTTCTACACCAATTTTACACTTAAATCTACAAATAAAACAATATTATAAATAACATCTCTAGTAAAAGTAGGACACGGATCGTAAGTACTTATTTTTTTTTTTCAAATATTAATATTTGTTGATGGATTAAGTATAAAGAATTTTTTTTTTTAAATAACAAAATATTAATCAAATAAAATAAATATGTAAATATATGGCATTTTTAGATTCAAGACTTTGAATAATAATGCCGACGTATGTGATGAGAAAATGCTAAATTACACTAACTGTGAGAAGCAGTCACTACAGATATTATGTTTCGCTAGTAAATATTTACAACCCGATGAATGAAAAAATTGGATGATTAGTTATATTTTAGGTATTTATTATTTTAATTTTAAAGTAGGTACATGAATATCTGACAGTTACCAGGTAGTGTTATACCTATGATAACGAGTTACGCACAAATAAATAATATGAACTGAGGAAATATGTACCTATATCATCTCTTTCTTACTAAATAATTGCATAGGTATCGTGTATCATGATATGCTCTGTCTTTTTTTCAAATTGTTCAGGACTACGGATTTGCTATATCTTAGATGTAACTAATTGCATAGGTATAAATATAAATAATTGCATAGGTATCGTGTATCATGACATGCTCTGTCTTTTTTTCAAATTGTTCAGGACTACGGATTTGCTATATCTTAGATGTAACTAGTAAAGGAATAATGTGTCTATTTATTTCATATAAGCGGGAAAGATAAATATATATTTGGGGAAAGTTTATAGGTAATTAAATAAAAGAACATTGAATTTTCAATAAGGATTTTTTTTATACTTTAGGATAAATGTACAGTAGAACTCCAATTATCCAAATCAATTGGGACCAGACCCCATTCAGATAATCTTAAATTCGGATAAACGGTTTTTTCCGAAAAAATTGACTATTTTAATTCATTACTGTATGTATGTTGAAAATGGGAGAAAAAACTATTTTTAAAGAAAAATAGGTTTTAATTGATTAAATGAAAAAGCAACACTTTTAAACGTTAAGCGTAGTTACAAGTGCTGTACATTAGTACAGTATGTACGACAGTGAGATGTTGCATGTGGTGTGGTCACACTCGGGCTGACGCTCCTCCAGTTTCAAGGCCGGCAAATGCTTCACTAGCTGATGGTCCTGTGTTTGCTTTGACAACTTGCATGTTAGTATCATCTTCTTCTTTGACACTTTTAATAAGTTCATCGTCATTTAGAATTTGAAACCAAGGGTCTTAAGAATCACACACCATCCGATCTCCTATATCTTCAGCACTTACTTCTGAGCATCCAGGAATTTTCAAAATAATGTTTCTAAGTTCCTCAAGTGATACTCCTGTCTCTTCCCTTTCCTTTTCTTGAGCTTCTATGCCTTTCAACGTGTTCCACGCGCGTCTTAATGTGACTGCCTTAACCAAGCTCCAAGCTTGCAAACAAACAGTAAAGGAAGGGAGAACAATACCCAGGGGGAAGGACAATAGTGCGCGAAGACAGAATCGTTCTTTTGCAAATTGCAGTACGTTTCAGTCTTAATTTTTTTTTTCTGAAATTCTGAAAGTGATTAAGATAGTCGGAGTTGGGATAGTTGGAGTTCTACTGTACATAATATGTAGGGACTGAAGTACAAAAAAACACAGCTAAAAGAGGATAACGTAGGTAATTTTAGATTATTTACTAATCAACAATATATTTCTCAGCCTTGTGGTCAAATGGCGAGCGCGTTTGCTACCATGCGAGAGGTCCAGGTTTGATTCGTTCATATAAAATATTGATTTACAAGGTTGCTTTCACACAAGAATATTTCATATTCCCTAGACTAGCACTTGAAGTGTAAGACCAATCATCTTATCTTTATGTAACAAAAAAATATATCAAGATACGCTGAGGTTGATGTGCCATTGCCATGCTCTATGCAACATTATGTGCAGAAAGAGAATTATGTGAGGTACCTGTAATTTACGGCAAACTTGAATATATTAGGTTCAGTCAGTTTCCAAATAGATGGGCATGGCACGATCCATTTTGATTTTGAATCACTGATTTCCTTTATTTTTCCATCAAGGTTTATAGAAAAGGCAGAAATGTTAACATGGTTTACCTAAAAAATCATTTTATGTATAAATTGTGTCATTTTTTTTTATATACAAATTTAATTGGCAGCCTCCGTGGTGTAGTGGTCAAGACGCTTGACTCACACACGAAAGGTTCCGGGTTCGATTCCCGGTGAGAACACAAAAATTAAAATGTGTATTTTCTCAAGCCTGGGTGTTCTGTGATGTAATTCACCACTGTAATTGGGCCTCCTGGCCTGTTGTGGTGAAGAATAAATAAAATAAAATAATTTAAAAAAAAAACTGTTTAAATCAAGAAACACGCAAGATTTATATAATACCACATACCTCAGAGTTTTCATTTAAACTATAAATCACGGGAATCTTCTTACGTAAAAGTACTGAATACGATTCATCTTCACCGTACATTAAAACTGGCATAGCTAAAATAAAAATAATTATGATGCTTAATACAACTTTGTCGATAGATTCATATTTTGTTTATATAATGTTATTTTATTCCTGTTACAATTTATGTATACAGTTTAGGTATCAAATTTAATTTCTTACCAGGATTTTTCTGATTCTGCCATTTGCTGCAAGGACTACTATCTCCCATAGTGTAAAGTGACAGCACACACATATTAGCTAATATTTGGCAAGCAGTTGCATTTTGTAGCTGGAATAAACCATATGTTACAACGGATATAGTACTAAATTGTATAAATAAAACACTTTGTTTTAAGTCCACTGAGTTTATATATTTAACACGACATGTTTCGGACACGCAGTACTGTCCATCTACAGGTGTATTTAAAAACAGTTTTTAAATACACCTGTAGATGGACAGTACTGCGTGTCCGAAACATGTCGTGTTAAATATATAAACTCAGTGGACTTAAAACAAAGTGTTTTATTTATACAATTCAATATGTTATTCCACAATGTTAACGCCGAGTCAATAAATGATATAGTACTAAATATGTACAAAATTATTAGTCATTTTAAGATATTTTTTTGCTGTGTGAATAAGTTATTCTTTAATCTGCAATATATTAGAAGCTAAATCAATAGAAATATTCAGCTAAAAAATTAATATTTTACTTACTGAGCAAAGAAATTTATTCAAACTCCAGTTTTTCTCGTAGTATAATGATATGAAACCTTCTTTATAATTTGTCAAGGATGGTGTATTCTCAATAAATGTATTCGGAACACAAACATCATTAAGTTGAGTAGAAGTTTTTCCACAGCTGCAAACTTTTTTAATAGAGTTTGATGTTCTCAAACTACATTGCTGACAAAATGATTTATCAGAATTGGGAAAAGTACCGAAACTACAAGTTATGCACTGAATTGTTGGCAACACTGAGCCGTTTAGATTGTGAGTAACTAAAACACAAATATGTATAATAAAATTAGCACAACAAAAGCAGAAATACATTCAAATTAATCTGATAATATATATAAGATGATAATTATATGGGATATGTTTCAGTTTGCGATGGATATTCATTGTAATTTATTATATAAATAACAGACGAGTTAGTCATTTTTGTTACATCTTCAGTTCAGTTCAATCTAGTGCTGAAAATCGGCGTTTACTATGGTAAATTATACAATAATATATTTCCTGTTTGCGAAACAGTGAAAAGGGTACAATTAAGTCAAATTAGGTGTTTTACAATAATAAGCTTATGTCTATCATAACTAGGTGTCGTAAATACCTGTTCTAAGGTAGGCAGCATTGATTTATTTTGATATAATACAGCATATTTAGTATTAGTAATGTCTAGAGATGATTATAAATATGGATATATTATAAAAAAAATATAATATTTAAAAATATGGAAATCTTACAAAATTGATGGGACTGTCAAAGTGTATGAAACTAAAATGATAGAAAGTAGAAAATGATAGAAAGTAGAATCTAGTGAAATATAATAATATATGAAATTAAACAAAACATTTTTTTTTAAATACAACTCACTGACAAAAAAAAATGTTGCCAACTGGCTCCTTCCCATTTTTAAAAGCCACTCTTTTGTATAAATTTTAAATGTGTTTCCAGCTGAACATAATATTTGTTGTGGTAGCATATTGTATACACGAGGGCCTATAAAAATGTAATCCCTTTGGGCAAAAGAAATGTTCACCTGTGGAATGTTTATTTTGCCTTCAATTTTAGATCTAGTACTTTTAGTATGGGTGATGTTTTTTTTTTATGATGTCTATCAAAAGTCCAAAAACCTTGATCCTGAAATTATCCACCATATAGGAAGCTTCCTCTCAAAAAAGATGATAAATTTTTAGTTTTTTTTTAAAAATGTTTTTTGATTTTTATTCTTTTAAATAAATTTTACCCTTGGCAGAAATCATCTTTCTTAGGATGGATTGCCTTAATATAAAAAAAAAAAATAATAATAATATTTTGGCTTTGCAAAATAAAGATATCTTCAGGATTGCAGTATTCTAAGGCTTCATCAGGCTAAATCAGACGAGAACTTACTGTAGCTGATTTAAAAATTAGTTAAAGAGCATTGTTTAGTTTTTTACTCAGTAGGCCAAATTTCCTGATTTTATGTTTTTCTGTTAAATTATTTTTGTTGGCAATTTTTTTATTTATTTATAGTTACATAGTTATTATGGCAATTTAAAGTTAAATAATAATTACAAAAGGTTTAGTAAAAGTATAGAGTCATCTAATCTACCTAACTAGGGATAGTTTCCCCGTTCTAAGACCGTAATTTTTAATTTTTTTCTTTCATAAATTCTGTCCATGTCAATTTATTTTTAATCCTTTTTGTTCTTTTTCCCATTTTATAAGTATAAAGAAATTTATATCAATAATAATATTAATTTTATAGCAGGACCAATGGTCTTATACAGTTGAAACAATTTCAATGCAATAATATAGACACACAACACAACCCATTCTATGTAAATAAGATACTTCTAAAAAAAAAGATTTACCCAAATATTTCAATTTTAGGGACATTTTCTAAATAACTCGTAATTTGATACCAATTTACACACTAACAGAATTTTATCGCCTTGAATAAATTTATTGTACTTACAAATACCCTGTGACATACCACTGAGGTATAATCGAATAGAGATGATGCTTCACATAACGCAAATTTGAAATTGTGTTCATAAAATTATCAAACAACATTGCCATACAAAACGCATAATAGAATAAAAAGGATCAACTATTTATGCTGCTTCTTCTGAATTTAAAGGTGTTCTTTCGTACTGCTTCACATTTGCTTAGCATATACAAGGAAAAACACTATTTCCCACCAAATACAAGATACGCTCCGAAACTTTTGTTGAATGGAACACATGTCTTGTGCTTAGTATACGTATTTATTGTCTTACCCATAATCTGATTCTTTTTACACAAATTGCAGTTCAGCTTTCCGTTTGTATTATTGTAACAACTTCTCGGAACACAAACACTTTGCTCACGAGACACATATTCTGTAGGTTTACATGGTAAACACTGTTGTTGAGAATCACTACCTAGTGATTCTATGATTTTGTTTGATGGCGGACAGATACATTTAAAACCTGAAAGGTTAATAAGTATTAAATAATAAAATTCTATCATGATATAGAATTTATTCATTGTTATGAACACCTCGAGTTATTATTTTACATACCACCATTAGATTTAACAAACCCTGATCCACAGGGAATGCATTTTAAAGATTCCAAATCAAAAAACTGTCTGTTTGAACAATTGCTTGCAGGAGTGTATGTAAGTATCTCAACAAATCCCAGCACAAATAATGAATTTTCAAAATACAATAAAACAATAATTAAAGTACGATAATGTTGGCTTAACATTGCTAACATGGATTTATTTTAAAGTTAACACGAAACATTGGAAATGACAAGCAAAAGAAGTAAACATCAACATCGTAACCATGGTAACAAGTTTAGTACACAAAAACAAACACCTTTTATTTTTTAGGGTTTGATATTTTTTCCAGAGATGTCAGAAGCATACACAAATACATACATTCATAGTCTACTCCATATTCTATTTTTCATGTATTCAGACACATAATTTCAAAATGTATTCTCATGAGAACATTTTAGATACACAGTATTATTTTACTCACCACATCGCAGTACAAATGTATTGATTTTATGATAAATTAAGATTTTCTTTTTTCAATTCATAGTAACTACTACCACCTCTTCTCGGATTTCATAAAATATCTCGATCGCTTTATTATGAGTTTGCCTTTTTTCTCGATGTAAGTCAATTTTTTTTATTCTCTTTGGTGTTATGGCTGTATTCTTGTTGACATATTTTTTCTCTAAAACTCCACCAGTATTGATTAAACATACAATTATTACGTATTTGAATGACTAAAATGCATTTTTTTTAAAATTCATAGTGGATCATTGAGCATTAAAAAAGTATAATTTCAGAAAACTGTGTAGTTTAAATCTCTCTTACTCAACTTTAGCAGAGTTACAACATTTGACGTGGCAGAACTGCTTTCATTTTTACATTTTTGAAGGTTAATATGCGTTCACAAAATGGTCTATGTCTTAAAAACAATAAAGTTAAAAAAAAATCTTATGCATTGTTAAAAATATATTATTTATTCATAAATTGGTACAAAAATGACACCATCTGTACAAGTCACATATTAATGTTTTTTTTATATACATGTAAACCTTTATAACATTTGTATTACATACATAGTTTTATTTACATAATTGTCAGAACTGTAAAAATAAAAAAAATAGACTGTTTTCTTTAACATAAAATTATTTTATAGTGGACATTATCGCCAGAACTGCTTTCCTTTTTATCAAACTTTTTAAGTATTTAAAATATCCATAAATGCCATAGTACGTATAGTACCTATTTAACTCCTTGAAAATATTATTTTTAGAGACTTTGAACAAATTAATCATCTTCTTCTTCAATTTCGCATTTTATTTTCCTAGAAGAATCTACAGTAAAATCCATATTATATTCAGCGATCTTTTTATAGTCTGGTTTCATTGAAAGGAAACAATTTGAAGTGACAGATTTCATGAAACAAATGTGGTTTTCACAAAGAGAAATGGTAAGCTCAGCACAGATTACTCTCTCTGCATTTTTTCCAACATTAGATTTGAGGTTAGCTTCAAACTTCGCAGGGAGGTCTTTTCCTTCCTTCGTAAATATAACATCCCACTCATTAATGGCATCACTAGTCAAAGAGCTATTCAAAATTTTAATCGCCCATCTTTGAGGAGCTTTTGGTGTCAAATGAATATCAGAATTGCCATCTTTTGGGATGCAGTTTATATTCAAAATCAGTTTACTTCCAACCGAAGAACACACTTTGATGTTTTTCATAACAGACGGCGTGATATTAATCCTGGATTCACTTTTACTTTTGATGGTAGCAGGCAAATCTTCTTTGGGGAATTTGAGGCTTAAAACTGTTCCTTCGTTATTAATGAGGTCAATACAAACTATTCTATCATTATTTGTATCGGCCACATACAAGCAAATGCCCGTTGGCATGACACACATCCCACCCGGTTCTGTGAGGTTAGCATTGTTTTTGTCGAATGGATATAAAGTAGTACAGTTGCAAGTTGCAACATCAATATGTTTTATTTTGTTATTGTATGAATCAGCGACATAGAGCTTCCAAGTTCTGGAACAGCAGGCAACTGCAAGGGGGTGCTGGAGTCGGGCTGAATAACCAGTTCCATCGGTATCACCATATGCAAATAGATTCTAAAAAAACATAACATTTTTACTTACCAATATCAGTGATACAAACACTAAATAAATATAATGGAGAGAAAACACTTATGAAATCATGAAATTAACATATGTAAGCTATATTACTCCACTAAATTAGGAAACACATACTTTGATAGTTAAATTAACTCAGACTCCGCTTAGACCATCAGCGCCAAATTCGAATTTTTGGCGTCATGGGTCGTAACAAACAAAATAAAGCAATTGAATGATTTTTATAAAAGAAACATCACCAGTTTGGTGGTACACATATAGATTTATAAAACAATTTAAGATTTTTTCGAAGAATTTAAGATTTTAAGAAAATTAATGGTTAAAAACAAAGTTGTTTTATTTATTTTTTTTACAATTTAAGATATTTTACATATGTATTATGTACAATTGGAAATTAAAGAGTGTTATTATTATTTTAATAAACACTAGCAGCATTAATCTGATGCATGTACATATATGTAGTAGGGGTCTACAACCAAAGAGCATGGAATACGATGTGTTGTGACACTATCCCGTTTAGTTTCGATAAAAATTAGCTGGTCGATATTCACAAATATATTATATTATCTTTTTCACGGACGGTGAATGGTGATTAAACCTCTAGTTGAATTATTATATATTAATGAAACAGCGCTTTGTGATTTTTTTGTTATAATAATTCTTTCAAATATTTTTTTATTTAATTTGATTTTTACATTTTTTTAAAAAGTTGTTTTAAGCTTCTACTGTGTTTTATAATTTTTAGGTTTAATTTTTATTTGTAAATCTTGGGTAAAAAGTATTGTATGCGTTTTTATGAAACAGTGCTTAGTGATTTTCTTGTTTGTTAGATTAATCCTTTAAAAATTTTTTATTATTTAATTTGATTTTAACATTTATTTTGAATGGTTTTAAACTTCTTTTGAATATGTTATATAATTTTTAGGTTTTATTTTTGTTTCTAAATCTTGGGTAAAAAGTAGTGTATGCGTTAATTAAACCAAATATGTTTATATTTAAATGTTTGTAAAATACATTTTTGTACTATGTGTTAATAAAATAAAATATTTTTGAATATCAAGGCACCAATTTTTATGGAAACTCAACCGGGCAGCGGCAAAATACATTACCGGATTCCTACCGTGCGCCTTTAATGTAGACCAAGTCTATACATCTATTGCACCGTGTTTAAAATACAGAAAATATAAATGGAAAACATAAATTTATGTGTTTGTACAGGTGGTTTTTTGACACATTAACTGAGCGTGCACCAATCACTTCCCCGATAAAGCTATTCCATTACTCTAAACTCTGTGTGTCAGGAAGTTCTTCTTGGGGTCGGATGAGAAGGAAGTAGTGTTAAATTTTAATAAATGACCTCTGAGATGGTGGTTATTATTCATAGTGAACAATGATTTTAGCTTCAGTACATTATATTACCCCGTAAAGATTTGGAATATTTTTTATATTTCAAGTCACCACGCCTGCATATGTACATATAAAACTGTCTGGATACACAAAGAAAGACTAATAACTTAATAACTCACACTAGGATTCCGATCACCTCCGACTAGAGGAAATAGTTGTCCCGAAGATAAGTCGAGTTTCCTGACAGTAGAGCTCTCACTATCGGCTATAAACAAAGAATCCTTACAAAGAGCTAAGCCTGATGGTTGAGCAAGGCCAGCTGAATTAGGATACCTGTTATTTCTATTTTCTTCTCGACCACTGCCCACAATAGCAACAAGAGTACCTAAAATCAAAAAAATACTTTTAATTAATGATTTACATATTTTCGAACTCAGTCTGAAAATATTAAAAGAGGATGATTATTACCTTCAGCATATGTTTTGTACTTCCACCATATTGTAGTATCCAAGAAAAGCGCCCAAATCTGGTGCGAACCAGCACATGCTATCAATATGACACGTCTCAATTCATCGTCAGTTTTTCCCTTTGAAATCAAATAAATAAATTCTGTATTCTGGTAAAAAAGGTGTAAAAAAACTATTAAATGCAAAGCGGTATCATGACCATATTTGTGGAAAAACAAGTATAGGTAACTGATTATATATCTGGCTCTAAAATTCAGTTTTGTAGAAAGGAAAACTGCTTTAAAACATTACCTACTGCATTTTGAAATTCTAAAAAAGAATACACTTAGAGACCAGAAATGAAATCCTTTATTTTTATGAACATTTTGTCGCGTTGGGGAAACGAGTATCTATTATAGAGGTAGATTGTTTTTTTTTGAGACATGAAAGTTTGAAATAAAGATATTATTTAATCTAATATTTTTTTTCATTTTTGTTTTAATAAACTTAATAATAATTAAGGATTAATTTTGTTTTTCTTTCAAATTTTGATGCAGATAGAACTGATATTTAAATATAAATATAATAAAAGTGCAATGTAAAAAATAATTTTTTTTTTAGATAGAACCTTGCTTCCCCAACGCGACGATTTATTAAATTTTGCATAGATCAACAAAAACTGTAAGATACCTTTTTTTTATCATCAGAGTCATTTTTTTTCGACGCTGGTAATCGTACTGACAAGTCCATATCAAGAGTTTTGTAAAGGACAATATCCCACGGAGACGCCAGAGCTTGTTCACGAAACTTAAGACCACCTTAAAAATATTTTTTGGTAATAACAAACTGTAAAAATCTTAAATTATTCACATAACAATATATATTTTTTTAGTTATATAAGTACGCATTTATTTTTAAACTACACAAAATTAATTTAAGAGTCCTCCTCACTAGAAAAATATGATTTAAGGACTGTACAGTGTTCAAAATTTAATTAACTTTGATCATATGTAACTCAATTTTTTTTTTAAATTTCTTCTATGCTAATTTGATTCAGCTACATTTCGATTTCTTTTTTTCATTATAAAAATAATCATTACACCTTTGACCAAATGTAGTGTTGAAAGGAGGAATATTTCCGATATTATTTCTTCCCATTGTTATAATACACCATATACAACATATACATATCTACAATATAATGTATTATTAGGTGTACAACTTTGCTTCTGTCGTTTTATAGTAAAAGAACTGGTTATGTATTTATGATTCAAAATATTGTCCATCGCCGGCCACTACTTTCTCCCATCTTTCGGGCAGCGTACGAATCCCGCCTTGAAAAAACTGGTCATCTTTCGAAGCGATCCACGAACCAATTGAATTTTTTACGTCTTCATAAGACTGAAAGTGTTGGTCAGCCATCAGTCAGGGGGAGCAACATCTAGAAAAAAAGCTGGTGGGGTAGGACTTCCAATTTCAACGTTTCTAAGCATGACTTGATTATTTTCACAGCGTGGGGTCGAGCATTGTCATGCTGCAAAATCACTTTATCGTATCTCTCGTATTGCGGCCGACTGTCTTTCAATGCTTTAATTGGATTCAATAACTATCACATATGTGTGTTTTACTCGATTTTAACAGCTCATAATACACTACGCCGAGCTGATCCCACCAAATACGGAGCTTATGCCATCAGGTTATCCTTAGAGCTGTGAATATTCAGTTTGGCAGTCGACGTGGAAGCATAGCTGGGAAATAACCATGATTTTCTCCGTACAACACCCAATTTCCTTGCTTCTGAAACATTCCCACAATTTTAAAGGCATTTCAAAATTGCTTGTTGAGTCACCCCCAATGATCGTGCCAATTTTTCTTGACTTTGACAAGTGTCTACATCAAGTATTGCCTCCAATTCTGCATCTTCGAAAATCTTCTATTTTCCACCCCTATGGCTGTCTTCGACGTGAAAATCATGAAACCGCTCACGACATGTTCTTTCACTAATAGCGGCCTCACCATAAGTATTTGAGAGCATTCAATGAGCCTCAGCCGCAGGTTTCTTCATATTAGCAGAAAATTAAAACCTCCCGCAAATGACGAGAATTCGGCTCTTAAACTGTCATTTTCAATCGACTAATATTTCTATAAGGTTATGCTAACAGATGCCCAAGTTTATTGCATGACGTAAAAGATGTATTTATTTTGACCAGTACTTAGCGCTAAAGCCATCTACAGGAAAATGACGGAAGCCAAGTTGTACACCTAATATGTGTGTGAAAGACAGAAGTCCATTACAGAAAACGACAGATAAATGAAAGAAATTGACATATTATATGGGTGTACCTAGATGTGACTAACTTTGTTATAGCAAAGTGGGAGAGAAGGCACTTAACATCAAGATGAACTTAGGCAGATTTGCATGTTTAATCTGAATAAACGGCGGACAAAAGTCACAGCCATGTTTTGCATAGAAAAATCTTGTGAATAAGTCTCTACTCCCCATAAAATTACAATTGGAACCATATGTACCTAAAATGTGTAAATTTGTGTATAATAATTATTGTTATAAAGAATGTATATAGCTTACCTTGATCTCCGTATTTGCCCTGTTGACCGGTTCCTGCAAAAGTTTTAACTTTCTTTTTTTGCAAATTAATAAGACGAAGAACGTGATTTCCTGTATCACATACGATTAAGGATGTTGAATCCAACCAGCACACTCCTTGAGGGTTATTAAATTTGGCTTCATTAAGAGAACCATCCTTCAAAAACAAAACGCAAATAATTTTCAGATTATTTAAGCATTACACTATTCACATATTATTTAAATAATACAATATTTACACAGAATGCAAAAAGTTTTTATTTTACCTTTAAACCTGCATCAAGGCCACCAATCATGTGAATGATGTTATTTTCTAAATCCGCCAGTAAAATACGATTATTTCCAGAATCTGAAATTGTAATCCATGGTTCTTTGGGTGCAACTTTAATAAAAGGATTGAGTATAATCTGAAAAGACAATACAGTTTTAAAACTAACATATTACAACAGAGATGGAGAACATTTTAGAGAAGTCGAAGAAGAAAGAGAACATGAAAGTCTAGACATTTACAGGGCTAATGACCTGTCATACCACCCATACCACTAACAGGCGTTGCCTAGTATGTAGGTGAAACAATTCAGTCAGATGAATCTCACCCGCATCAATGAAGGTTTCAGTTTTTTAAGATCACAAAAATTAACAGATGGAAGAATTGAAATATAGCAGTTTAAATATAGGCTAAATGGTGAATTTTACAGCGTGTAAAGTGGTCACTTAAACCAGGCAATGACATATCGTAAATCCTGTAAATCCCTAGATTTCCATATTCGCTTCTCTACAATGGTTTCCATCTCTGTTGAAATATATTATTAAGAAGTAAGATTATGTAGGTGAAATAATTCAGTCAGATGAATCTTACCTACATCATTATTTTGAATAATTACTTACGTAAGTTGAATATTATTTTTAGATATGAATTATCAACAAACCTTTCCAGGGAATCTTAAATTATTCTTGAGAACAGGTATTGTGAAGGAAGGTGTCGGAGGAATAAACTTTTTTTGTAGATTTCCCGATACTCTGAAATGCTTCAAAGCTACAGAAACGCATTGAAACAGGATTTCTCTGTGTCCTTCACCAGCTAACACTAAGATAGGTTTACCGGCAGGATCTGCAATTCAATAAATTAATTTTAATTTACAATGATTGAAAAAATATGAACTAATATGAAGAGGTTCAATTGTGTTTTAGATGAACATCAATCACATTGTATGCACATGGAGGATTAATTTTATTTTTTTATTTTTTTTCGTTGTCAACAACAACATGAGTTAATCAACTTATCATCATTCCTCTTTCTGCACCATAGGACAATATTCCAGGGTTGTTTCAGTGGGTAAAAAACTAATTATTTTTGCGAGAAAACCGGGATGGTATTTAAAAGTTTATATATTCCAGGAGTACGCAAAAGTCGAAATTGGAGTAAATTATTTTGTATGAATAAAAAAAATGTTTTTAAATTAAATACAATCAAACTTGGTTATTACGAGGAAGATAGGACCGACTGAATTTGCTCGTTATACCAGTGAGATTTTTTTTTATCCAATCGCCAAATAAAAAAAGGAAACAAATAATATTTACAATAATAAATAATACGTATAGTTCATATTATGCACTATTAAAAAATAAAACTGCATATTGAGGAAAATTATAATAAATGCTTACAAACATACCACTTTCTATATTTTAAATGCAGATAAATAAAAATTCTTTTTTTTCCACAATGTTGACACTGGATAAGGATTAAGAAAAAAATTTACACACTTCAACATTTTTTGCGCCACATTCTATTTCACAAATAATTGCCGCTTTTTCAAGAATTGAGAGATACTTCCTCTTGTTAGTAGACATGTTTATAATTTAAGGGATATTTTTTAACAGATATAACATCACCCACATTAAAAAAAAGAATAAAATTAAAAAAAACCCCCGAAATAAAAAATGTCATTCATAAACTACAAAAGAAGTTGTAAATTATAATGTGGTGTCGAGCCAGTACTGAGTTCACAAAGCTTGGATATTTTACATGCAATCTCAACTGTGTGTGTGATATTTTTCCAGTGTTGTCGGCGAAAACACCAATTATAATAGGTACTTAAGACACTTATATAGTGTCATAAACCTCATACTATCCCGACGTCCACAGTATATCCGAGAAGTAACTGGTTCTAAAAGTAAATAAATGTATGGAGGACACCATAATCTTAAATGTCAAAAAAAGTTTCCTTATTCCATCAGAAATCTCGCTATTTACGTGAGTGTTATAACCAAGTTCGACTGTATTTCTAAATGTTTTTTTAATATATATATCAGGTCAGTCCATAAGTTTGTGCGCATTTATAGCATATATAGGATTCCCTATGACTAGATTCCCTAGAAAATTCGTGTGGTGAAACTGCCAGATCTGCAGCGATAAAAATTAACAGTGTACATGGTGAACAGTATCAGTATTAGGACTGCTCAGAAATGGTTTAGAAAATATAAAAGGAGGAGAAAGCAGTATTGATGATGAGCCCAGTTCTAGACATTCTATTAATTTTTACAACGACATTCTTAATAGTCTTGTGCAGTCAGAGCCACAATTAGCACTGGATCAGATTGCAGAAAGGATGGATTTATCTCAAAGAAATCATTCATCACTTAAAAGAGAGCGGGAAAGTATCCAAGCTTGAGAAGTGGGTACCACATGAGCTACCTGAAGCCGATTGCCAGCAGCGAATAAACATCCGCAGTTCTCTTTTATCTCGCTTTGAACAAGAGGGATTTTTAGACGGTTTAGTAACAGGTGACTAAAAATGGATTGTTTATCACAATTTCACAAGAGTAAGACAGTGGACAGATAAAGATAAGCAGCCCACACTAATAGCAGATATATCTTTGCATCCTAAAAATATTTTTTTAAGCGTTTGGTGGGATATGTATGGTGTTATTTATTATGAACTGTTAAAACCAAATCAAACCATTAATGCAGATGTTTACAGTGAACAACTTCGTCGTTTAAACTCAGAATTGATTAGAAAATGCCTGCAGTTGGTAAATATCAAGAAAGAGTTATTTCATCATGATAATGCTAGGCCGCACATGGCTCGGAAAAAAAGTTTCAGGATCAATTCCTTGGTGAGATCATAATAACTTTGTTGGATTTTTGTTATACCCGGGTGTTCTGTGCTGTAATTCTTCACTTTAATTGGGTCTTTTAGCCTGGTACAGTGACAAAAATAAATTAATTAATAATTAGTACCTAAAAGAAGAAGAGTAGGCCAGCAATGTATTCCTAAGCGAGTCCATAGTTCCGCTTTAGGATCATTTAGTATGGGGTGCGATACTCCGAGCCTCTGTGCGGCATGGAGAACATTTTGTGCAACTCTTTCTGCCTCAAATTTCGCACTGTGCACTCCGACCTAAAAACATTTGTTTCGTTTAATTTAAATTTAATATAAACACATGTTCATTCCGAAAATCCCTTGCCAAGGAATAGAATATGTTGGTTTTTTTATTTTGTCTTTTAAAAATAATTATCTAATATTTATTGATGTGTACTATTATTTGAAAAATGTCTAAATATTTTTTTACAAATAATTTAGGAGTCCTTTTAAAACTGTGTTGCGAGGGGTAAAAAACTTGCTGAAAAATTTTTGTAGGAAGGTAAATAAAGCATTTTTTAACATTATAAATATTTTTTTAAAAATGGCGATAAACAATAAGAAATATTTGTGATTCATCATCATTCCCTTTCCGCACCGAATGGTGCATAGGGCACTGCATTGGTAACCAATCATAGCGTATCTTGATCATTTTTGTTGTATAAAGGTAGGATGATCAGTCTTACGCTTCAGGTATCAGTACAGGGACTATGATATATTCTAGTGTGAAAACACTCTTTTTAAAAAAATGGTGGTGTATAACTCATGCGCGTTTGCCATGCAAGAGGTCTCGGGTTCGATTCCCGACATGGTTGATATAAAATATTAATTAAAAAAATATGAGAATTATTATTAAAATATTTATTGATGGTAAAAAAAATATATATAATGAAATCTAAAAAAGTATCTTTACAGCTTGGTAAAAACAGCTACCTCAGATGACAGAATTTCTAAAGACACGAACACGGCAGTATGTTTATGGTATAAATTTTGCTTTTGTGAATTATTCCAAAAAAATTTAAGTTTCCTGAAAAGATTAACTAAATCAATTCTTAAAAACCACAAGTGAATAGGCTCAGTTCCTACTTTGCAAATCATTTTTAAAATTCATGTCGTTTTAAAATAAACCTAGTTGAAAAGGGGTTAAATGATTCTGCTGAGAACTGAGTTTTGTATCTCACCACAGCGAATCCTTCATCACCAGCATAAAGATCTTCAAGGTCTTTTAAATCCGGCAACACATGTTGGCAGTTAATGCAGCAATATGTGAAAAAATCGATCAAGGTACATCGGCCTAAGCAAAAGGATGAAAGAGATTCCTTTTTCGCTAGTCCTGTTACCCACTCAGCAGCTATAATCAGACAAAATAACATATTTAGAATATTAATGAAAAATCGGGATGCATTATTAACCTACATTCTTATTTGGCAAATTTAGCAATGTTTACGTTAAATTTAGTAAGGTTCAATTGAAATATTTTTTAATTAGCTTTTATTTATTTATGATTTGTTAAGTTAGTTTATAAGGATCATAAGAACGAGCTACAAAGTTGTCGCCGAGCCTAAAACGTCTTTCTGTATGTGGAGAGATTGGAAACTCTCAGTCTCACAGCACTGCAGGAACGGCGAGAAAGGGGTGACCAGATAGACACATACAAGATACTCAACAGTCACTATAGCTGTCCAAATTTGGATCCCATGTTCAAGCTTAAACAAGATGCTCGTCTTCGAGGCCACAGTCTCAGGCTGGAGAAAACGAGATACAATCTAAATCCACAGAAGCATTTACTGAGCAAAAGGGTTGTTGATGGTTGGAATAAGCTGCCACGAGAACTGATCTCAATGTGTAGCCTCAATGGGTTCAAAAATGGACTAGATTTGTTTCGGAAAAGTTATAGTGCGCCAACAGCTAACTTTCGTTAAAATAGATTTAAGCATATTAGCTTTGAGCTGCTCCCTTATAATGAATATAATAATACTATAAATATACATGTATGGTATGGGTGCTGAGAAAAGTTTTCGATTAAAAAAATTCAAATTGGACATAGTTATACGCAGCGATAAAACCGGTGGATCGTTATTATTAAATCATTGGACATAACGTACCTTCGTTAGGGTCTAAAACACAAGTTCCTGACTTGGATAAATTAATTATATGCTCCAGTATTAGTTCATCTCTCTGTTGCTCGGAAGAAACGGTAGATAACGCTTCCTGGAGTTCGGAAGTCGCCTGAGCGGCGTTATCAAGAAGACTTTCTTCCATTCTTGTAACTTTTCCGGATTAATTAAAACGTATATTGAAAAATTAGCCGCTAAAATTCTAAAATGAATCCACAAATGAAAATTACAATTAAATTTACACGGCACAATACGTTACTAACTAAAGTCACATATTATTTTATAAACATTCGACTCTACTCAACTGTCAGTGTCACTTCTCAATGTTGGTATCCGTGATTCCAATGTATAGTGTTGTTTAGTAACGATAAATAAATAACTCAAATCGGTAGAATCGCTTGTACTAACATTTTTTCATTATTTTTAAACACCCATAGGACTTTTATGCTGTGGTTAACAAAAATATTATAACTACAAATTACAAATAAAACTAATAAAACACATTGTTTTTAGACCATTTAAATTTATTTTTATGCATTACTAGTTTCGGAAAGCACAAATCCTTATATCTAAAGGTGTTATTAATAATTTTAATATTTAATCATGTTATTCCATAAAGATTATGCTAATTCAATCAGTAATATAAGACCAATTAGAGTGAAAAATAAACAAAAGTAATTAATTACTTTCTGCCACTTTCCATTTGATCATCAGCGGCGAAGGATAAAATAAGTTGAAATGTATGACTCAAATAGCTGCCGGCTTTTTTATTCTTTATTAAATCGTAGTATGGTATTATTGAATCTACATAAAATTTTGAATCTTCATAGAAAATAAAAAAATATTTTGGAATTCAATGTTAACATTGAATATATATTTTAATTAATTTCTTTGAAAAACATATAATGAAAAACTTAAAATATCCTAAATTTCACTAAAGAGGATTTAATATTATCTCATTTATTAATTGTATTTTTACGAATAAAAAATATATTCCGTTTTCTGTTGTAAGGTGATTATTAGCACATTTGTGTAAAATGAACATTTTTCCTTTCAACTGTGGTGACTTACCGGTTGTATTTGTATATTTATGTCATCTGGTGAGTTTCCATCCTTATGGAAGATAAGTTATATAAGGCCTATTTTTAAATCAGGCGATAAATCTAATGTTAGCAATTATAGGCCTATCTCAACATTATTTTGTATCCCTAAAATGTTTGAAGCTATAATTGCTAGCAAAATCACGCCCATGTTTAAGAATATACTAATCGATGAACAGCATGGATTTAGATCTGCCAGATCAACCACCTCTAACCTGGTAGATTATACCCAGGTTATTGTCAAAGCACTCGAAAATGGTCAGCAGATTGATGTTCTTTATACAGATTTTTCTAAGGCATTTGACAAAGTAGATCATAAAATTCTCATGTATAAATTACATGCCTTGGGAATAAGAGATCCATTACTATCATTTATTAAATCGTATCTAACTAGTAGGACACAAAATGTTCGGATAAATAACTATTTATCAACCAGTATTGATGTTACATCGGGTGTACCTCAGGGTGCTCATTTGGCACCCCTGCTTTTCAATTTGTTTATTAATGATGTTGCTAAATCATTCTCTTACTCTCGTTTTTGGCTCTTCGCGGACGACAACAAAATTCTCAAAATAATTCAAACTTTACAAGACTGCTTTCTTCTTCAATCAGACATTAACTCTTTTAACCGATGGTGTAAAGTCAATAAATTAGAACTAAATATTAAAAAATGCAAAATAATGTCATTTCATAGAACAAAGCAACCAATTTCCTTCGAGTACCTATTAGAAAACTCCAAAATTGATGTAGTCAAGTCCATCAGAGATTTAGGAGTTGTTTTGGACTATAAACTGACATACAACGAGCATATAGATAATACAGTAAATAAATCACTGAAATTACTTGGCTTCATAAACAGAATATCCTCTGATTTTACTAATGTCCGTACAATCAAAACTCTTTATTGCTCAACTGTTCGCCCTCTTCTTGAATATGCCTCAGTGGTCTGGTCTCCATTCTATGTCAATCGCATAAATCACATTGAATCAGTCCAACATCGCTTGCTTCGAAAAATAGCGTGGATGCTTGGACTAGAGAGAGATAATTATTCTTATGCTGAAATAGAGTCAATGTTAAATATTTCTAGTCTACAAAAACGTAGAACTAATATTGACTCCATATATATGTTCGGCATACTAAATGGTATAATCGATGTTCCATCATTACTGGGACAAGTAAAATTCAATATTCCGACTCGTAGATTGAGAAACAGTGAAGTACTGTTCATCGATCAGCATAGAACAAACTATGGCCTAAATTCTCCAATGACCCGCCTTTGTCGTATTGTTAACTCAAGACAGGATCTGGACTTTTTTGGTTTAAGTTTACAACGATTTAAACGAGCACTAAATAAATAGTCCAGATCTTGTCTCGATGTCCCTTATGTTTGTCAATGCTTCTTTCTTTTTTCTTTAAATGTTTTAAACTACTCTTTTATTGTAATATTTAAACCTTATAAATTGTATACATGGACTATGTCCGTTAATAAATAAATAAATAAATAAATAAATTTAGTTCAGCTGTAAACAAAGAAAAAAAATCGGTAGTCATACCTGGGTACGATCGGTGAGTACGATTGATTATTATCGATTGGCTATTATTTTTATATGTATGATTATTGCTGTGAAAAATGAACTATTCGGTTTATACCGATCTTAGCCGACTATACATCACTACTCAAATGAAATTCTAAAACAGCAAGCAATGAAACCAACCCACAAAATATTTGTTTCATGGGAAATAGATTTTTTTGATTTTCTTGAAAATTAAGATGCCTTTTCGTATTAAGGTCACTTTTATTAAAAAGATTATGCTTGTATCATTTCGTATAGCTTCTCAGATCATTTCGAATTCCATTTTCCGGACTGCTGGCTGATGATGTTTGTATAGTTAGTACCTACCCAAATGGTGACGAAATCAGCAGTGCGCAGGAGTGTAAATACACAAGCTGTAGAAAAGCAAAGCTTGATCTTAAAAAAGTAATTAAAGTAACCTGAATATTGATAAAATGTCATATCTCCTGTCTAATAGGTCCTATCTCTTATCACCTATAACGACCATACACAAAATTACGTAATGGAATTTACGGTGGTTTGCATTTGGAGCAAATAAACATTATAATAACGGATACAATAGTATTTGGGATGCGAATATCGCCAAATCTAGAAGCCTTGAAAATCCTAAAAAATAAGAAATTTCAAAAGCAATGTACCTACAAGTATACCTCGGTACCCATAATCAATAAAGCCTTTTCTTTGGAATGTTTAAGGAGAAAGCATGTCAGCATATAACGAAATAAATAAGCCTATATGTAATGTTTGACCTGTGCGCAGGTAGGATGAAGGATACAGCTGTGAGTATGTTTTTTAAATATTTTGTATTGAAGTGACAGTAATTAAACCTTGCTTATTTCACGGGTGGATTCTTTTTCCTGGCTATCTACATTATTTAAAAAATGTTGGAAAGGAAAGAATTTCGCTTATGGTATTTTCAAAGAGCTTCTCTGCATTTGCACTGTTTTTTTGTTTATATTTTTTAGTACTTTGTATGCAAAATATAATCAGAACTCTAGATTAGTGTTTCTGACTGAATATGTATCTAAAAAGAGGAAATAATGTGGAGATTAGTCCGCCTTTTGGTCAACTGATTAGCGTGTTTACCTGCCATGCTTGAGGTCTGAGTCTTGAGGAACTTTCTGAAAGTAACACCATTTTGGTGATTTTATAAAATTTTTAACTAAATTTATTAGTAAATTTATGTGGTGATCATTTTTTAAATCTATTATGTGGAAAACTGTAACTGTGATTCTCCACGACACGCAGAAAGGGGATTTTATGCTGTTTCGGACATACCGCAAGATAGTTTCGAAAAGCTGGTACCAGGGAGAATTGAATGTAAGCGACCAAAAGAACGATCTCCTAAAATATACACTGACCAAATAAAGAAATTAACGGGGTCTTCATTGAACAATGCCTTCAACTTGGCCTAGGACCGGGAGAAATGGAAGCGTATCGTATATCTAATGTCCTGAAGACCACGGTGCTCAGCATTGAGTCAAAATATGATAATGAAAACTCTAAAATCTAACATCAATTTTATACAAAGTAAGTTCTATTAAATAGGTACTGTATGTAGGTAAATAAAATATTATACTAAATCACGGAGCACAAGTACAATTGACGTTGAGTACCTACTTATGTAATCTTGAAAGGACTGAAAATTGAATGACTTGTTGTATTTACTAAGAACTCGATGAAAGTAAAATAGAAAGGGGAGCGTCAAAAACATTAAGTGGGTTTATTCATATTATTTGTATATAAAAGATATTTAAAATAACTTTTTCTCAGTCGAAGAAGCACACTTAATCAATGGGAAAGCAACAGAAAATAATGCAATTTTCATCGAAAAATAAATTTAAAAAGGGTGAAACTGTTTTTACAGCACTTTCGGATATCATTTTGATATCGCAGATTTTCGGCCAACTACCACTTAAAATAAAAAATAATAATTTTTTTTCGAATTTCAATTCTTTAGTTTTTTTCATGATTTACGCCTATTTCGTTTACATATTTTTTGCCGACTGGAATGTTATCGCGCCTCCTATGTTTAAGGTAACGGTGTTAGCTTCCTACATAAAACGCATTAAAACGTTCGTCGGGTTAATGGTTATGCTTACCATGGTCGGTTGGGTGCCATTTCGAAAAACCAACTTGATTTCTATTCTGTCGCTTATTCATGAAATTGACAATGAGCTGTTGATAATGAATGTGCAGATTCCGTATAAAAAGACCCGACAAAACATCCGATTAGTTCTATTTCCCTTTCTTTTAGTTGGGTTGGCTTTCATTATTTCCGATCAAACAATAAGAAAATCATGCGGGATGAAACATTTACTGGAATTAGCTCAGTCTATTCCGCTGTGGACGCAGATAATTACTGAAACGCAATTTATTTCTTTGGTTTGTTTGTTGGCGAAAAGATATCAATTGCTAAATGATTACCTCAGCCTATTTCACTCGAGTTGTATAAACTCGAACGAAATATTTTGGGTAACTCCAGTGGCGGCAAAAAGTACTCGCTTCTCCGTTGTAAGACGTATTCACGATAAACTGTGCCTTATTGCGAGAAAAATAGAGGAAGCTTTCTCATTCCAGATATTACTTTGTGTTATGTTGTGTTTTATAACTGTCACAATCAAGTTATATAACTTCTTCGCAACCATTTATAAATTAAGACATAAATGTGTACTCCTGTTTTCAACGATATCCATAATATTTGATGCAATGCTAATTATTCTAATAGCACATTTCGCATCCAGGGCATCCAAAAAGGTAACTACATTAAAAACATGTTCTTTTGATTTCCTCAGTCGCAAAAATAGTTAAAAATAATTAGTTTTTGAAATTTTTATTAATTTCAGTGCGAGCAAACAGCAATTATAATACATAGACTTGAACGCAGTCTGCGGTTTGATGCTAAAGATAAAAATGACGTGAGTGTAAATAAATATTATTCTGAATATTAAATGGTGAATAACATTTTTTGTCTACTTTTCCTTATTTTATAGAGATCTATTAACACTATTAAAAAGTTGAGAGCCTGCTGAGTAACTTTATAAAATATTTTTCATTTTCAGGTTATGATGTTTTCATTGCAACTTCTACACAATAAAGCTAAATTTACAGCTTTTGGCCTCTTCCCTCTGGATGTATCATTTTTGTGTTCGGTACGTTTACTATACTTAAATTTTTTCATTAACTTAACTTCATTTAGGTACCTACTCAATTCATCAAAATATCTGTCTGTCTTGTCTTCATACAAACGTATTCCGTATTCTCTCCCTGGATTATAGTACTAAAGCACTTTTTTTACACACTTTAGATATTAACCATTGACATGTCCCAATCGTTTTGTTTTTTAATAAATGGTTTATTATGGAAACTAGGACCATTCCAAAAACCCTTAAGGTTTTATCTGCCATCTTCAGACGTATGGTATACAAATGCGAAAACTATTTTTGAAATACGCAAAATGTATTAACACAGAAAATTTTATTCTGATACTTTTTCTTTAAAAAAAGCGCCCAAATCGGTTCAGTTTTAAGGTGCTGAAAACGTGACAACAAATCGTCAATTTGTTGACTTAAGTTAGGCATAATCAGTCCGAAGCGCAGTTGTTTTGTTCGCACAGTTTTTGAAAGGTATTTGCGAGAGTTTCATTCTCTATGTGTTTTTAAACACTTAAGTTCATTAATTTAATGTTACTGTGATTAATACTTATTACTGAAAATCACAAGTCAATAATATTTTTTTATAATAATACTTAGATTATATTACGAATTCTTTAAAAATCCGGTGCTGAAAATTTTCTAAAGTTGGTGATAGAAAAGAGTTTAAGGTTCACAGAATGAGTTTGAATAATTTGCATTACCATAAGAATTAAATATACTTTATAATGTAAAAATATCAGCATCATCCATTTCCCAAAACTTTATTTTTATCAAAATGATTTTAATAAAATGATTAAAGTTTTCATTAATTTTCAGTTTCTCGGATCAGTGTCAACTTACATGGTGATAATATTGCAATTTGATTTGTCGGATTACAGCGGTTCTTTGAATAAAGTTAACCAATGTAGAGCCAATGCTTCAGGAAAATTAACGTGAATTAAAAAATCAAAAGAATTCATAGAAAAAATCTTTATTCCAAAAAACAATGGAACTGTGAAATGCATTACCTTGGCGCAAGATTTTTCAGTGCAAAATCATATTAATCGATTTGCCAATGAATTAAATTCATTCCTCTAACATGTAATTTACGTATTAATATAATACATGACACTTACTATGAACAAGCCTTATATTCTGATATAAGAACATATTTTTATATTTTTTATATGGGAGTTGCATATTTTTTTACCTTGCTTGTAATGTACAAGGTTAATATTTAGTTTAAAGGGATAGTAATTTTTTAATATTTTTTTTTAATATGGGAGTTGCTTTATTATTTACCTTGCCTATAATATACAAAGTTTATATTTAAAAAAGTGGATTTTTCTGCAATTAAATATCTTAAAATTTATCTAAACTATTGGGATCAGGAGGGATATATTAATGTGGGCTAATCAGGAACTTCTCAGCATTTGCTCACGTGGAGAGAAAACCACTTAAAACTCTTCAGGAAAAGCCGGCCTGTTGGCAGTAGTCAACAGGCCTTCCGTTTCACTAGAGCAGTGTTCGGCATTTTGTTCCCTACTTTGGTTTATTTTACCAATTTCCTGCGCTATATTTATCATGTATGATACTACCTCTCGTGTGAGTTCTTTAAAGTCATTTATTTGTTTACTTCAAAAAACAATGTTCTATTAAATTGACTTAAATAAAAAACTTCATTTAGTTGATATGTTTATAATATTTAAGGATCAGGTGAGATTTTTCGGCAGTGGCCTGTTTCAGGAGCTTCTTCGCATTTGCTCTAGTGACGAGGAAACCATAGAAAACTCGTCAGTAGAAGAGGGTCATTCGTCAACAGACCTGCCAATCCACTTGAAGAGTGTTCGGCATTGGTGTTCTGC
Source organism: Micrasema longulum (assembly GCF_059751315.1). Lineage (NCBI taxonomy): Eukaryota > Metazoa > Arthropoda > Insecta > Trichoptera > Brachycentridae > Micrasema > Micrasema longulum. The sequence continues at coordinate 1,916,909 of NW_028277385.1, read as the reverse complement.
TATCATTATACCTTTTATTCCATCTCTGATAAAAATTTAATCTATCACTGCCCAACTACAAAAATAAAGTTACCAATATATTATCTGCAAAAAACAGGAAATCAACTTCAATAGTTCGGGTTAAAATAGTAATGATTTCTCTAATGTAGTGGGCAGTGTAGGTATTTTATTGTCGCTAATACATAAAATATGTAGGCATTTGTTTATATGTGTGAATCTTTTAATGCCTCATATTGTATTGTTATTTTATAAACACTATTTCAATAACATGTTATGTAAATGGAAGAAACCCCGTGTATAAATATAAAAAATTAAAAATAAATGTCACGCTTTCGTTTTGTAATCAAAATCGTATTTCGCTCTCGTGTCCGCTCTGAACAAATACTCTGTGACTATTGGGCTAACTACTCTGATTTGTAAGCCTTAAACTGATTTACTGAGCGGTACAATATTATTTCCATTTTATTTTCCAATAAATATTTATTTATGAGTAGTTCTCGTTTATTCCTAAAAAAGTTGTATGAATATACTGAATACACATTTCTGTTATGTTCGGGTATTCATTGTTTTTTTTTGTAGCTGTTTTACTTCCTCGCGTTTATTTATGTATTCGTTTACGGAGTTCTAGTGCAAACTCTAATGTATGGGAGCGCGAAGTACGGAATTGGAAAAATGACGATGAAAGTAGGTGAATGCTGCAAAAATGCAAAAATGCTGTCGAAATGCGATCCCTCAGGCGAATGTGTGGTAAAAGGATGTATGATAGGTGCACAAATGTAGAGATCCGTGAAGTGTGTAAGGCATGCCTTATCGATAGAATCAAGAAAGGGGTGCTGCGTTGGTTTGGGCATATAGAGCGAATGGACAGCGAAAGAACGGCTTAAAGGATCTACGATGCAAATGTTGATGGACGCAGAAAACGAGGAAATTCGAGAAAGACATGGCATGATCAAGTCCATCAAATACTTGAAGATGGTCATGTCAAAAGTAGGAATAATTAGCGTGCGTGCATGAGAAGATGTATGAATGTAGAGGAAGCGAGGTATGTATGCCAAGATAGAGTGTTATGGCGTTCTATTCTCTATGCCTACCCCTACGGGGAAATGGCGTGATGGTTTGTTTGTTTACAAAACAGTTTACAAAGAGGAAAAAACTGATAAACATACATGAAAATAGGTCAAGAGTTCATAAATTCTAGACATTATACATTATTTTAATGAGGAACTTCAGCCCTACGGGAAATCGGATACAAAAAATATTTTCATACGCGCGGTAAAAATTAAAGCATTAAATTAAATGGTAAAGTTTCTTAAAAATGTACAAAAAAAAAAATATTAATAAAAACAAACTACTTTAACGGATTAAAATTTATTGCAACAGAGAGGGAAAACATTTTTGAGAAGGGAATATGGGAATCTAGGCATTTACAGGGCTTATGACCTGTCGTTGGCTGGTTTAAGTAACCACTTTACACACTGTGTAACATTCACCATTCTGCCTATGTTTGAACATCCACATTTCCTTAACTCTTCCATCTGTTGACTTTGTAAAGTGGCCACTTAAACCAGCCAACGGCAGGTCATAAGCCCTGTAAATGCCTAGATTCCCATATTGCCTTATCAAAAATGTTTTCCCCCTCTGTTGCAATAAATTTAAACATGAACCACTCCCAGCCAGTCTGCAAACATTTGGACATACTCAAAACATTGTTACTTTAACGTACTCTACTTTAACTTTTAACGACGTTATTAATTCATATGAATCAACCAATGATAAGAGAGATGTGAAAGTTTTCCGGATTACTTACCATCAACGGACCAATCCACAGAACTGACCGAGAAGAAGCGGAAGAAAACTTGAAAAATCACACTTGGAGTAGTTTCAGAAATACAAAACTTTGGAAAATCATCGCTCGGACAATGCGATACATAAAAATAAAAAAAACTGGCTTAGTTTAATAGTCTACTAACATTTTTTTTTTTTTTTAAACCACTAAACTTTCTCATTGTACTCGTATTATTGCCATTCTAACTAGAGTTAGTACGTCGTACTAAGGCCGGCACGTGTTTTTTTTAATGAATTTGTGAAAAATTTCGTTAACACAAAAGTACTTTTTAACATATTATATTACTAACGTTTAGACATAAACAGATAGAGGTTTTGACATAATGTTTATCTGCCTTCATTAGTAATTAAATCCTCCGACTCCTCCTGACCAATGGCATAAAGAAACGAGGCCAGCACTTTTTTTAGCTTGACAACGCCACCACATTTCTATATAATAGAGATAAGGTTGTATATTTGAGATCCAATAAATTAGCCATGTCAAAAAAAAACTTGTACCAAACAGACAAAAAAATGTGTGTTGCTAAATGTGTCGGTATATTATATTTTGTCAATAAAAAAATGTGTGATATAAATAAATAAAAACCAATGTCTTATTGTTTTGTGTGTTTTTTTGTAATTTAAATAATTATATTGATGTCTTTGTAGATATCTCTTGAAAGAACTCCATAGTTAATTATTTAGATAAAATTATCAATAAAACGTCTTAGCTTAGTTTAACTTTGATTTAATTTGACCAAAGAGTTCTTTCGCCTAAGAAGGCATCTTCCTTAATTAAATAATTAGATGTTTATTTTTGACAAACTAGACAATAGGGAAATATGACTTTTTTTACAATTTTAAACTAATGAGTATCTACAAAATACTGTCTAGTAAAAAAAATATGTTTTTACTACCCATTAGTAGCATTGGCCATGCCTCTAATTCGCCACGATTCGTGTAAATTTTGAGCTTTGTTTGTGACCGTTTAAAATTTAAATATAATATCGTCACGAATCTTGAAGTCACATTTATCAAGGCAAGACCTCTATATATGTACGTATGTAGTGTATATAATAGGCCTTCTTGTATCAAGGCAAACATGTTTTGTTTTTATAGGAACATACTTTTTAATAATTTGTTTTTTAAAGTTATGTATGAAAACATTTCTCTACAATATCATGTGAAAATGCAATTAATTTTTCGAAATCCATTTTATATTTTTTTATCGAAATTCGAAGCATGTTATACTTTCCTGTTAGTGGTGTTTTTTGTAAGACCTTATTTTTAAATTTAATGTAATCAGTAAAAATAACATATGATAATCAAAATAACAAGCTCTTTTACAAAACAGGTTTGCCATCTTTTTTACGCAAAAATTCCTTAGTTTATGAAAACTCATCTCTTGTATTGAAATTTTGATTGAATAAATATATTTTTTCCGTTTTTGCTTTGCAAGGATTATCTTAACCTTGGAAAGTTTTCAAACTAATTTATTTAATACCCCTCTTTATTTTACGTGAAAAACGGGGTTTTTGTAAACAATGTGAGTATTTCAATATTTTTAGAGTTACACTGGAACTTATTCCTCTACACGGGAGACACTTTCTACACATTAAGTTTTCTTGTGTATAATAAATTTGGGGCAGGAAAAATTTTAGTTGTTTACCATTTATTAAACATGTTTTTTTTTCTTTAATATGACAAAATACTTTAAAAAATCTTTACAGCGATTATTCACTATCATATAATTATATTAGCTGCCAAGTAAGTAAAAGAGCGACGTAGGGCAGTTTACTAATTAATATTACTATTACGCATTATCAAACTTATGTTAACTCTTAAAAGGCTGGGCTTCGAATTTCTTTACACGCGGTGATGTAACATTATAGTACCTCAAACAGAATATTCTGAAGTTCAGACTACTGAAAAAAAAAAAAAAAACTATAATATTTTAGGTCTGTGATCGCAAAATAAATTATAAATCATAAATACGCCGCGCCTGTCATATAACAAACGTGTCCTCAGGTTTACTGCCAATAACCGACTGATCAAACGAATTCCTTTTCTTGTTGTTGTCTCTTTCACACGAACACCGGCCACAGAACAGCGTCTCTGTCTTCCTTGTTAAACGCTATATGTTTGTTCTCTTTCTTATACAGTAAAACAAACTTATTGTGGTATTGGCATCACCATTCATATAATTATCCTTTGCATAGTAAGGAAACATACTTTTTTGAGTTAAAATGCAGCATATTTATACAAATTTTAATATCTCTTTGAAGATTACCAAAAATACAAATTCATAATTAAAATAAAAAAAGAAAGATATATGAAGTCTTGTATTTTATGTAGACTCGTGTTACACCACAGCCACTCAAGAGTTAAAACAAATTTTATTTTAGTTTTTGGATCGTGTTATATAGAAACCGTGCTAAACGAGGGTCCAGTGTATTTGATTGTTTCAATGTTGCGTCCAAGCATTCTTGTTTGTGTGAGATAGTGTGTGTTATTTAGGGCCTTGCTTATAAACCTGTCAAAGTTACGCCTAGGCATGGTGGTAAAAAAAGGATGGAAACATCATATTTATTCTACCCCTATTACTATACCTAGGCGTAACTTTATGCCCAGTTTATGAGTAAGGCCCTTAGTGTGTAGTGTACATAAGTGGGTGAGTATTTGTGTATGAGTGTAAAGGGTGCGTGCGAGTATGTGTATTTCTCCGGGTTTTTTTGGTCTGATAAACCAAACAACGAAAGTCCGAAAGGCAATTAATGAAAAATGATTCTAAAAGCCATCCAAAAAGACCTAATTGGCCAATAAAAATTAAACCGAAGGACCAACATATGCCATGGACAGCCGACTCCATACCTGTTAAGAGGACCAGAAAGTTTCCAACGGCCGAAAGCTGGGTGAGATTCGAATGAGGGTTGCGAACGAACAAATAAACAGAAACAAATTTTCTTTTTTGATAATTTTTTTATGTAACAAAACAAGCCAATTTTCAAAAACATGAATAATTGGAGGTATATTTATATCTAAAGGCGACTGCGCAACTCGCGAACTGCTTTCTTCTTTCCGCGATTCCAGGTGAACGAGTCGGTTTTTTTTTCTTATCGCCATTTTGTTGGTCGAATCTTTTTCTATACAATAAACCAAAATTTTATAAAGAATTGTCAAAATTAGAGCAATAATGGCCAAGAAATGAAAAACTTCGAAAAATTCAAGCTATTTGTATTAAAAATTATTTTTTTTATAAACAGACATTGGTTTAGTTTATGTAATACATCTTTATCTTCAATTTTTTTTTTATCAAGTCGATATCTTTAGCCGTTCTTGAGTCATCGCGGCAAAACTAGCGGAAAATGATGTTTTGAGAAAAACGCAGTCAAAGTTTTGGAACAGGATTGCGAACACTGCCGGCCGTGCACAGCCTAACATTTTTGGCTCTCCTGAACTTAATTTTACGAATATCGAAGTTTTTTTACTCCAAAATATTTTGTTCTTATTTTTTTTTACTAACCGATTATGTAAATAAAACCAATATAGTTTTTTTTTTAATTTCAAACCTTTCTGGTACCCATATAAGACAACTCTATCAAATCGTTCCATACGTAGATAATATATACAATATCTACAGAACAGTATTTATACGAGGATGACGGTAAACACATATAAAATAATTGGATACTTGCTAATCAAGAAAAACACTATAATTATGTTCCACCCTGTAACTTAACCCTTCAGTTGCCTGTTGTACATGCTGACATATTGCGCGTATATTAATGGAAACTTATGGTAATTATTCAAATATTCATCATCATCATTAAACCCCTATCTGCACCAGATGGTGCATAGGGCACAATGGAACACCAAATGCAGCGTATCACAATCATCAGTTGCATGAAGGTAAGGTAATCAGTCTTACGCTTCAGGTTCCAGTCCTGGGACAGTGAAATATTGCAGCGCAAGCGCACCCTCCATATACCCGAAAATTGTTTCAAAGGCCGAGGGTCTTTCTATAGGTTTTGCTCATACTTTTTTTTTTAATTGGTCAATAATAAGCTTCAACTAGTTGCTTTTTGAAATTTATATTTAACTCTTGTGTGGCTATGATGTACCTGACATGAGTCGATATAGAATACAAGACTTTATATATCTTTTTTATTTTTTTAAATAATGGAGTTGTATTTTTTCTTATATTCAAATCGACACTTTTGCACTGGATTTGGAAAGTTTTTTTTGTTATGAATGTGTAAGAATATTTATCTATGCTATGCGGGGAATAATTAAATAAATAAAAGTGATCCCCTTACAAAAGAAAGAACACGAGAATAGAAAATTCAACAATTATACGGAGACGCTGTTCTGTGGCCGATGTTTGTATGAAAGAGACAAAAATAAAAGAAAACGTTGGTTCACTCAGTCGGTTATTAGCAGTAAGCAGGGGTGCACGTTAGTTAAGTGACTGGGGTATTCATGATTTTTCATCTATTTTCCTATAACAGGCCTTAATGATATTGCATTTTTTATAAATTTTGAAAAAAAAAAATTTAACAGTATGACTTTATGCTTTTTTCAAAAATTACTGTCCTACTGAGAGAAGCCATCGAGTCGAAAACAGTTGACCAGGATTCTGGCTCTGGCTTCAGATACGATATAATATTCTTAATTAAAACATAAATAAATAATGATGCTTTGGGCCTAGCATTGGTACATTAATTACCAAAATAATGCAAAAATCTTATCCACCAAGTAGTACAGTACTTACAAACATAATTGCTTAGCTACTCTCCAATCACGTCGTCTTAGTGTTTCTCAGTGGGGCGATTTGAATTAGAAAATGTTTTTTTTCTTCTTTTATGACAACCTTAATTAATCTATGGTGGGTCCTTTAATCTGTATTCCAAACAAAAGAAAAGCCAAGAAAGTTTATTTTGCTACTCAGTACAAACTTTTAATGACCCGAATTGGAAACAACTCCCAACTTCTATAAGGCTTAGTAAAAGTGCGTATCTGTCTATAACAGTTTTGATATGCTACAGATTCAGATTTTCAATCATGGCAGCCATTTTCTACTTAGGAATCGATTTATCATTACCAATGTTTGTAAGAATAATTACAATTTTATTGGGCATATTTCAGGCATCCAAATTTTTTATAAATTGTAACGAAGAATATATATATTTATATATATATATATATTTTAATAAAAAGAAATATAAGCGATTTTATAATCAACCCTACTATTTCAATTTTGGTGGCCATTTTCAACGAGTTGAAAATGACTCAATATAAGAAAATGGAAATCAAGTTGGATTAGAGTGGGATTTGAACATCGGCCCGTGAGTCCGCAACACTAGCCGCGGGACCATAACCCGATTTTTTACAATATTAACATGAATAAAAAATTCATTCTTTGAAACAAAAAACAGAAAACAATAGTTATGAGAAAATATAATAAAAAGTGTTCAGTAAATTAGAAATAACTGTATTTTATTGAAATAAAATTAAATAAATTAAAAAATAGTGTAGGTATTAGACCAAATCAATAAATGAAACATAGTATAGTAAGATGGCAAGTAAATGAAACCAATGAATAAATCTTAATTATAAAAGGCTTAAGTACCTATATGAATCTAAAGAGATCTCACTTTCTTTTCCTTTTTCTTTGTGTTATTATTGATTGAATTTTAGTGAAAAATCATTGTGATTTTAGCGAAAAAAAAATTATCTTAAATATTTGTTGACGTTTCGTTTTAACTTGGTTAAATTTTAAGCCTTTGTCCTTGTATTATTTGTATTCGAAAATGTTACACAAACTATGAACTTGATGGGTGTGATGCACTCGAACGCAATTTGAACCCACCTATCTCACCTCTCGCACAAGGCACTACTAAAACAACGCAAGCTATCAATATGTCAGTCATATTACTTAAACTACTAAATGGGAGGAGGTGCGACGTTATCAATTGGGAAATTAAGAACTACGGAAAATTGGATACAATAAATATTTTCTTGCGCGTAATAAAAATTGGACCACAAAATTGTACCGAAAAGTTTCCTAAAAAAGTACGAAAAAAAACATTTTGATACAAGCGTTCATATGAATCAATCAATTATGAGAAAGTTATGGAGGATTTCTGATTTGTTTGCCGTGAATAAACCAATGGGCAGAACTGATCGAGAATAAGCGGAAGAGAACCTTTGATCATTAACCATTAAAAAATTCTAACGCTGATAATACAATTTTTTTTTGGCTTAGTTTATTTTGTTTATTAAGAAAAACAACAGCAATACAAAGAAATATACACAACATAATAAAAAAAACAGAAAATAAAGCCAAATCAGTTTTTCACATTAATACAATTATAAAAATCCAGTTCAGTTAAATATAATTTATAGAAGTGCATGTGTGCGAGTTTTTTTTTGTGTGTGAGGATGCGTGTGTAAAAAAGTGGAGTGTGGTTTTGGTAGGTATGTGAATATGTGTGTGATTGTATATGGGTGTGAGGGTAGGTTTAAGGACAGGGTAAGTGTGTATTTGATATGAGTGAATGGAAACAATTCAAAATTATAATGTAAAAATATAAATATATTTTTTTTATAACGAAACATAATTTTTTTCAAATAATAGTTTTTTAATTTTGTTTTAAAAGTGAGTTTACTGTAATTAAATATGTCTATGTTATTGAAAAATAAATTATAATTACGCGTCAAGCGAATCAGAGGAGAGTTCTGAGCATAGTTGGTGCGAACTGTGGGTACATGGAAAAGAGATAGATTCGTGTGACGGGTGCGGTAGCCAGGTACGTTAAGGGCCAACTCAGAAACCAGAACAGGACTATCAAGACGTCCATTAAGAATGTCATGTAAAATACCCATATCTAATAACAAACGACGATCCTCAAGACTAAGTATATTATGTTTATGACAAGAAGTTTTATAGTTAAGGTCCGTAAAATCTGGATCTCCAATTGAGATGTCTCAAAAATGTTTTCTGAATATTTTCAAGCCTTATCTTGTGTATGGAATACTGGGGAGACCACACAGAGGAGGCATATTCAAGGAGACTACGAACGTAAGCGAAATAAATTAATTTGATACTACCAATATCATTAAAAACTTGGCAAGTGCGGATAACAAAACCTAAGTTTCTGTGTGCCCGGTTCACTATATTTTCGATGTGGTTTTCATACGTAAGTTTTTTATCTAGAATCACACCAAGATCACGAACACTTTCAACTCGTTGTATAGCTTGATTACTTAAAAAATATTGATGTGAAATAGGTTTGGAGCTACGTGAAAAAGAAATGAGTAAACATTTTGAGACATTTACATTTATGAAATTTTTTTCATAGTAATCTGTTAATCGGTGAAGATCGTCTTGGAGATTATAGCAGTCACTAGTATCTTTAATATTCAAATATATTTTTTTATCGTCAGCATACATCAAGAAATTTGAATTATGGATGACTGCATATATATCATAAAGGTAAGCATTATAGAGCAAAGGACCCAAGTGTGAACCCTGAGGAACTCCCGATGTAATATCTATAAAATTGGATCGAAAACCTCCGAGTACGACAGCTTGGCTCCTGTTGCTTACGTAGGATGATATCCATCGATATACGTCACCTCGTATTCCAAGGTTAAGAATTTTTCTCAGAAGGATGATATGATCCACACGATCGAATTCCTTTTCAAAATCAGTGTAATAGTTGATAAAATAAAAATAACACTGAGCTTCATCATTCTAAAAGAAATGAGCGTTTAAAAATGTACCGGGTGTCTCACACCGCGCCAGATAAAACGTGTTTTTTTTAATAAACCAAATGATCCGAGAAGAAGTAATAAAATCGAAAAACACATTTAGACGGTACCTAGTAGGTTAAATAATTCAATCCAAAGAATCTTACCCACATAGATAAAGGTGTGTAACTAACTCTTTAATATCATAAAAATCAACAAATGAAAGAATTGAAGAAATATGATTGTTCAAACATAGACAAAACGCGAATGTTATACAGTGTTTAATGTTACCACCTTAACTAGCTAATTATGGTTCGCAAACCCTGTCAATGCGAAGACTTCCATACCCCCTTCTCAAAACGTTATTCATCTGTGTTGTAATATGTTGATCTTAATAACTTTTCATGAGGTGAAATCCAGTCCCCGTCTATAACCATTTGGACAAACTCAAATCACTGTTGATAAAAGTTTTCTGTATTTCCTTGGTGAAAATATATTATTCTTTTGACCTTAGTCCGAGGGCGTGGCATGGGGAGGGTTAAGCCACCCATCCAGTTACGAAGATCACCGGTTCGCTCCAGTTCCTAATGACAATAGCGTGATGGATTCTAAGATTGCATTCGAACATCTTCTCTAAACAACGGGATTTAAACCTTGATTACTCGTTTAAGGCCTCCCTCGGGACACTCTAATCGGATTAAAGTGTTTTGGGGAATTTGGAGAGACTTCTACAACATAATTTATCCACGTATGTGTATGTGTTTTGCGAATATATTGGCATTGTATATTCCGAAAGCAGATTTCAATGTACATTATGTTCAAATAACGGAGAGCTCCTTCGGGCAGCTTTTCTCGTTCGGCAACGAGCAACTTTTTCGTGAATGTGGGCACCGCCAAGGATACTTATCGCGCCTTTAGAACGAAAACAACTTAACTCAAAAAAAAGCTCAAAATGAGTTAAGATCATAAAACGACTTCAATGAACATTATCCATCTTTCTGCATTAAAAAAAAGCGCAACATTCGGGTGGGAATACAACAAAACCGTTACATCGGTCTCTTTGTTACTCAGAAAATTTAGGTTCCGTGTCAGTGCGGAATCGACGCTATAAGTGTTGTGTTTATATTGCTGTGTGAGGAACGCAACGCAGACAAACATATAGTGACCGAAACCCGGTTGAATTGATTTTATTCCGATACAAATGGCAACTTTACTTTATTTTTAAAATATCAAAACTACCAATTTAGCGTTGTGATTGATTCGTTCACACTTACCAATAATCTTAGTGACTTATTTAAGTTTATGTCATTTCGTGAATAAATAAAAACATAAGTTTGGTGACTTGATCTGACCTAATAAAAACTATGTCATTCTCGTATTTATCAAAGCGCATTTGTTTGTTTGTTTTTTTCAATCCAATAATGACTCATTAAATAAATGTCTTGTTTAAACTTGTAATAATTTATTTTTAACGCTTTTTTTCCTAGATTCATAGCTGAAAGCCTTCAGTATAATTTTTAACTCAAATTTGGTGCTCATTTCGAAAATATGAAACAATCGACGAAAGAATACGAAGGTGTCACAATTTACATTCTTCTTTTGTAGTTTCCCAAAAAGTTGATTTTTTGAGTTGAGTCGTTTTTGTCCTAAATGTTCGTTATGTCCTCGGATGCGGTGTGCGATATGTGATGGAAAGGCTGTACCTTATGTTCAACGCACTTTTATCATCACCATCAAACTCTTATTTGCACCTGGTGGAGAATAGGGCACTACATTGCTAAATCAAACGCAGCGTACATCGATCATCTGTTATACAGGGAGGCCAGATAAAAGATCTTGGCATCATTTTTGTGACTTCCCTGACATTTCATAATCAGATCGAAACAGGTTTTTGGTAATACACGAGTACTGAGAATTCTTTATTTACTCGTTGGTGCGAAGTAAACTTGAGAGTGGCTCGATGATTTGGGTACCGTGTGAGTTGAAGTACTCTCTTATGGTGAAGAGGGTCTAAAAGAAATTTCTTCGGTTTCTCTACATGAGGGAGTACGGATATTATCCATAACTTTATCCTACTGAGTTTCTCCAGGGTATTTTTGGTTACAACAATTTGAAGACCAGAAGGAATGTGTATTTAACAACGCATTTCTTTCGATTTTTGCGCGGTATTATTGACAACCCTAAAATTATGCGGAGCATTAGCTTTTATGTTCCGGATAATTACCACAGACAGCGCCAACAAAGACTGTTTCATATTCCAATAAACTGGACCAATCTGCCACTGGTTATGCCTGTTGGAAGGGCTATCTCTATGTTGAACAATATTACTTTGGACATTGAAATTTTTCACGTCTCTGGGTGAGTTTTTTGTTGCAAGATTCTTTTACTTTTTTCACTTAATATTGTTCTCAAGATATTATGTACACCCACGTGTTATTTTTGTAGAGCCCTAATTTTAATGACTTATAATTATTATTATTTCTATATGTATGGATTAAGCAACCCTATTTTGTAATGTACATATATATGAATGCAAACGCAAACAACTTGTTTTTATTTGTATATTTGTGATATTTGTTTATTATGTGTATTTATGATTTATCGATTAAGCTTATACTAACTTAAATTCTTAAAGCTCAGAAACATAATATTGGAACAACGTTTGGGACTGTGGGAAAAATAAAGAACCATTTATTGAACCCATAAGATAAGAATCCCCTGGAAACGGAAGCTGTTTATAAACTAAGTTGCCAAGGATGTGATAAAGTGTACATAGGAGAAACAGCGCACAGCAAAGAAAAGGATTGACGAACACAAAAGAGCGTGTAAACTTGGGCATCCTGACAAATCTGCAATAGCGGAAAACTTTATAGACACCGGACATTTTTTCGCCTTTGAACCGAAAATTTTGCATAAACCCAGTAATTACAGTGCACGAATAATAAAAGAGGCAATCAAAATACACAGACACCCAAATGACATAAACAAAGACGACGGACTTAAATTAAACTTAACATGGTTCCCAGCATTACATACTACAAAAATGAATAGAAATGTGCCTACTGCCAACTGAGACAGGGTACAAATAACTTGTACTTAAACGTACTTTTTTTTACAAAACACTCAGTTTACCCCGAAGATGGCTCCTGCAATGGTAGCTAAAACATCGGAATAAATCCAACACACGCGGTATCACTCAAAAAAAATAAAAAAATGTCATTTTTGAGACTGTTTTTCTCCTCATTGGTAGACTTATCTATTTTTATCTCTGATTTCATATTATTATGTAAGTACTTATATGTCATTTTTTGTTAACATACTGTCTTCAATTTCATGTCTTTATTGAATATACATCCCTTTATATAATTGTAAAAAAATACCTACATAATACTTATAAGGAAACGATAGATAAAATTTTACACTGTCGCAAAAACCATCAGTAAATCTACGAAAACCATTATTAATAAAACTTATTTATCTCTGTTTGTCTTTATCAATTTTTCTCAAAAAGTTTTTGATTAATTTGGTTTGTTTTGAGACGTAAGCGTTTTTTCATATTTTATTAATATAGTTGGACATTTTGTGCTGTTACTAACACAGATTGTTATTTTACTACAGAATCTTGGTACACGAGATGTCACAAATAATTTGCTCGTATATGTCACAAAGCACATTTAAGAAAATGCAATACGGCAGAGAAAAAAAAGTTTTATCTGTCTCGAGGTTACAAAATATGGCAAGGAAAGAAAATAGGATTTAACATAGGTAATATCATTCATTTTCTTGTTATAAAATTACTTTGAACTTACCAAAAAACTTTACTAGCTTAGTTCAACGTTTTATAACATTTAGTTGTAAAATATTACTCCGTATTTGTAAGTAAAATTTCTTGGCGGATATTCATTGTAATTAACTCTTGTGTGGTTATGGTGTAACATGAGTCAACATAGGAAACAAAACTTCATATATCTTTCTTACTTGTTTGAATGATGAAGTTATATTTTTTATAATCTTGAAACGGACAGTTTCTCACATTTTCTCACATGCAGGATTTTTATATTTAAAAAAATATATCGTTGAATAACGAATAATAATCATATGAATGAAAGTGATGCCAACGCAACAATAATTCGGTTTAACTCCATAAGAAAGAGTACGATAATAGAAGTTATAACAAGGAAGACAGAATGTGTTATGTAATTTATTTGTGTCAATATGTTAATTAATTTTATAGGGTTTATTATAAATTACATCACCCTTAATTAAAATAATTTAATAAAATATAAATTGGACCGAAAAGGAACACTCTGTATTCAAGCTATTTATTTGTATGAGTAATGGGTTTGCCTCAACTTCGGCTGCGTTGACTGAGAGTAGAAACTTGCATATTATGGGCATTTTTCAAAAGTCACAATTATTTTAATCATTTTATATTTATGTACTTATTCGCACATAATTTAGCAAGTAATTGATATATTTAATGACAAAATATTTAGCAAAAATCTTTACATATATATGAGTCGAGTTGTGGTCCCGTGACTAGTGTTTCGGGCTCACAGATCAAAGGTCCTTGGTTCGAATTCCACTCTACCCCCAATTGATTCTCATTTTCTAATAGTCAGTTATTTACAACTCGTTGAAAATGGCTCTCAAAATTTAGTATTTAGGTAAATCATAATAACGCAAATATTTCTTTTAAAAAATATATTTTTTTTAATATATATAGTTGGATAATTTATATGGCGCCATTTTTGTGAAAATCGCCTCAAGGGCGCAGTCCAATAAATAAATATCCCTACACGTCAGCTACAGAGCGCATAGACGATTGGGATTCTAGTTCCTCCTTTCAAATTATAATATATTTCAATTTCAACATAATAAAGGAGCTAGGTTACAGTACGTCTTGGAGCTACAGAGCGCATGGACTGTAAGTAATCTAGTCCTCTTTTATATTTTGTTTGAATTTGACAATAAAGTAAATTGTTTGAATGATATTAAAGTAAAAACAAAAAAAACTCATTTTTAAAAATAGAAGTTAGATTACAACAAGTTTTGCTGCTACTGAACGCATGGACTGTTGGAATTCTAGACCCAATTTACAAAATTTATGGTTGATAACATTTAAATATTGAAGCAAGATTACCAATCGTCCTGCTGCTACAAAGCGCATGGACGAGTGGAATTTTAGCAACTTAAAATTACATAAATAAATTTACAAAAAATAAACTTTAAGAAGGTTAGAGATTTTGTCAAGTGTTCATGCAAAAAAGTAAACAAAAATAAAAATAAAGCACTGTTCCAACATTGTGGTTACGAAATAAAGAAAGATATCCGAAGAGTAGCTATTGTAGACTGCTGCTCGTTTATTCCTGAAATTGCTGTAACCGAGGGATGGTGCGTATTGTTTCGATGATTTGGTGTCCATTTTGGTCTGAATTGTTTTGTTCTAGCTACGCAACATTTTAGCTTATTTTTTTTTTACGTTTATATAATACAAATGCGTTTATGAGAGTGGTCTTAGGATTGTTTTATCATTTTGCATTTTATTAGAACGTAGGTATTTAATATATTATGTATTTAACAAAAAAACATGAGTTAACTTTCAACAGCACTGTTTATTATGGGGGATAGTGTTCCAGATAAAAAATTTAGGTACTTTCAAGTCACAAAAAATATTTTTTACAATATTTGAGTTTGTCCAAATGTCCGTAGACAAATGTCAATGACAGGTCATAAGCCCTGTAAATGCCTTGATTTCCTTATTCCCTTATTTAAGGTATCCTCCATCGCTGTTGTAATTTGTTAATATATTTTTTAAATGGTTTTAATGGAACCATGTAATTTATCTAATTTTAAAGTAATAGGCGCTCTGTTTGAAAGTTTCCGTCGTTTACTACTTGTAACATATTTTGTTAAGAATAAAGTGTAAAACGATGCAATAAGATAAAGACTTATTTTTTACTTTTTGTCAGCACATTGACTAATTATTAACACTCACTTAATTATTTTTAACAGTTAACAACTTATTTTAAGTTACGATTAGAAAGAGGAACTATGTTTCTCAGGGCTGAACGATACATCTTCTTCTACGTCTTAATTGAGTTGTCAAATTTGATTTTACAAATTTTAAATATGTGCAATTACATTAGTAATACATTGTCACAATTGCAAGCCACCGTTTTTACATTGCGAGTGTCATATGCTTGAACTTAAGTGTCTAAACTTTTCTTCCACCAGTTTATCAACACCGCATGGGCAATACTGAAAAGCAACTCTAAAAACAGATAAAAAGGGACAGCAACGAGAAAAGAAACAACAGTTGAAAGCAACGGCAATTTTTTCTGTAAAAAGGAACAAAATATTATTTAATTTTATATTTATTTATTACAACAGAGATGAAAAACATTTTTGAGACGGCAACATAGAAATCCAGAAATTTACATCACTGTTGGGTGGTTGTTATAAAATAAACTTACACACTGTGTTAATTTACCATTCTTCCTAAATGCTTTCATTCATATTCCCTTTGTTCTACCACCTTTTTACTGAACGATGTAAAAATTTATTTCAATAGCGGGATTTACAACTGAATAAATTAAAAATATTAGAATTAGACCTACCGGTCCAAAAAGAAGTATGCAAATTAGAAAATTGTTTTAAGACGTTGCCTAGTAAGTGAAATAATTCAATCAAATAAATGTAATCACAACAATAAAGGGTTCAGCTCTTTAACTTCACTAAAATCAACAGCAAAAGTATATTCCTCAACACACCCAAAACCGTTTCAAAGATCGTGGATTTTTCATTCGGTTTCGTTCATTCAAAAAAGTTTTTTTTTTCAATAAACGAGTTTCTCTTTAAAACATTTTAGTTTCATACATCGCAATGTTAACTGAATTTAACTCTTTTACTTTGACTGGCCTTTTCACTGTGTGTTTCGAAAATTATATGGTGAGCCTTTGTCGGATACCGTCATTTATCCTCATGACCATATTTCAAACATGAATGGTAGAAAAAACTGTATTTCCTTGTATCACAATAGCCTTTGTCCATTACAATAATTTTATGAATTAAATAACGTCAGATTGGATTGTTACTATCATTATTTTAAAATCACCTAACTCCGACGTATGCCTTTTCACATAAGATATAAGTCAGTAAAAGGTAAATCCCATAATCATGCATGTAGCACCTCTTATTTAAAGGTTATTAACGACATCAATTTAATAAAGTCACAGTGAAAGGATTATAAATAGGTAGGTACTACTTTTGACAATTTCAACACCAATGTTCTTTACCGTCCTTTCCCATTATAGAGAAGTAGTGTTACCAAAATAAACAGATGGACGAATTGAAGAAGTATATATGCTCAAACATAGGCAAAATGTTTTTATGTATATCCCTACAGAGATGAGGTAGAATTTTTTCAAATTCAGGATTATGGATATTCGAGCGTTTACAGGACTTATGACCTGTCATTGGCTGGGTTATGTGGCCACTTTAATTAGGTACTACAACATTCCCCATTCCGCTTATTAGCGAATATCCACACAGGTAACATTTTTGATTTTTGTATATATGTTACGAATCGAGAAACCATCCACAAGCGAGTTGGAGCGCCATCTATGTATTGATATTGAAGTTAAGTATTTTAATTAGCAGATTACTTTTTTTTATGTAGTTAAGACTCTTCCGAGTTAAATTAAGTACTAGTAATCGCCTGCAGATGACTCTGCAATTTATTATATAGGCAAAATGGTTTACACAGTGTGTAACGCGGCTAGTTAAACCAACCAATGGCGGGTTATAAGACCTGTAAATGCTTCTCAAAAGTGTTCTTACCTATTTTGTGATGTGTGTATCTTGAATAAACACGGATAATGCTACCGTTTGTGTACGTAATTGCAATCTGGTTATGAAGAAGAAGAAGATATTTCTCATAAGCCTTCCGTACAAATCGCAATGAAAGGGACAATTAATGGAGCAGAGTTAAATTGAATAAATACCGTGGTTTATGAAATTGGCATTTCAAAAGTACCTTAAGACTCACAAAATATTTAAGTATGAGCAAAACCGATAAAAAGACCGTTTGTCTTTAGAATGACTTTCGGGTGTTTGAAGTAATTGCCTTACTGCAGATTTTTGTGAAGTAAAAAACCATAAGCCGTCATCGAAATGTGATAAATTCGAATTATTTTACCAACTAGGCAATACCTGAAAGCACTTAACCCGCCTGTTCCTGTGATGTAACCGACGTTTCAAATTGCCTTTAATTTATTAATATCTCGGCAACTATAATGAAAATTACCACGGTTTTGCAATCTTCCGGTTAACTTTAACAAATAAAAAAATGGATCACAAATTAAGGTGTATTATGTAATTTAAAATGAAATATTTTCTCCTTCGGGTCAAAAAATATGGGAAAATATTCATTTGAGAGAAAGATAAATAATTTAATTTGATCACTAAGCAAGACATAGATATAATTTAAATAAGATGAAAAGAGACGATTATTATCAGGTGATTTTCTAACCTCAGGTTACTTAAAGTTAACCTAAGGAAACTCCAGTTTACCACACAGTGACTTGAGGGAGTTTTTTCACTCAGTATGTAAAAGCTTAAAATGTAGTATGCATTATTTGCCTATTATTATGAGATTATAATATTTCACTTACCATATCGTGACCTAAACTGGTTGAGTTTCAAAGGGGTAGAAATATTCCTGAACAAGGAATGCTGTAGCATAACTTGCCAGGAATGTTCCATATTTTATGTTGTAAAATCTCATATTCTCCAACTAAAAAATAAAACAAATCAGTTTGCATTATATTTTAAAAAATCTTTGAAAAAAATAATGGCATTTTTCTAT
This sequence comes from Micrasema longulum, assembly GCF_059751315.1. Taxonomy (NCBI): domain Eukaryota; kingdom Metazoa; phylum Arthropoda; class Insecta; order Trichoptera; family Brachycentridae; genus Micrasema; species Micrasema longulum. The sequence continues at coordinate 1,898,464 of NW_028277385.1, read as the reverse complement.
CACTATTTTCATGAATTTTCCAACATTTTGAATACAAATTATTAGAGCTATAGATATGATATCTCAAATGTTATACATAAAATAACGTTTATAACAAAGATAGAAATTTATTCCAAACTTTTGAAAAACTCAATAAAATTAGTTAACATTTAAGAGTGTTGAATTTAATAAGATTTTTCGTAGGATACACTCATCATCATAAGTCACACTCATCACATCAAATAAAATGGTTTTTCAGCTCTTTAACTTAACTAAAATCAACAAATAGAAGAATTAAAGAAATGTGGATGTTCAAACATAGGCAAAATGGTGAATGTTACAAAGTGCGTAAAGTTGCCGCTTAAACCAGCCAATGACAGGTCATAAGCCCTGTAAATGCCTAGACTTCCATATTCCTTTATTAAAGGTATTCTCCATCTCTGTTGTAATTTGTTAATTTTAATGACTCCCGACGGGGTAAAATCCAGTCGTTTGTCTACAAACATTTGGACAAACTCAAATACAGCACATGTGTTTTTCATTTGACAAGAACATTAACAATACTATTTAATAAATATCTTAAATCTGATTTTTTTCCTGAACTGCGTCAAAAAATGAAATTTTTGGGAAGTACATGTACATCAAGATTTGTATTTACACGATTTTATGTATTATTTTCTTAGGTCATGTCCCCGAATAAAATAAACCAATAGTAAACCCAATTAGGTGGCACTATCCGATTTTTTATTTAATTGGCATGCATCCATAACTCACCATATAAAGATTCACATAAAAAAAATTACCAAAAGGATTTTTTTTTTAAATATTATAAGCAAAACGATTTTTGATGCTTTTTAGTAAAACACGTTCTCATTGTATTTTAAGAAGTTTAACTAAATTAATTTGATGATGGTTTATTATTTACGTTCCTCCATAAAATACTGAATCAGCATATCGATATCTCAGTTCCTAAAGCTATATCTAGAAATTAACAGTTTTGAGAAATCGCGTACCAAAGTTTTGAAACATCTAAATTGATTTGTAAAATAATAACTACCTAACACGTAACAGGCGATAGACATTTTTTGCCTCTAGTAAAATATTTTTTTTATAAGGACGTTGTTTTAAAATTAGATTTTTTATCGAGTTTTGGAATCATTGATCTTGATAAAAAACTTTCTCTAACGAAAGCGTTTCTATTTTTTCGTCCGCTTATTTGCAGATTTTGTGACAGTTTTGACGGATATTCCAATAGTTAAATGTCACGGAAAATGAAAAAATCAGACTTAGGCTTTCATCTTGCAAAACTAATGAAATAGTCTCTGTTGTCAAACTTTTCATCGTAGGAGGGGACGACAGCTTATATTTTGTCAAATCTTTTAGTTCACTGTAGTCCATTGGATTAAAATTTATTGAGTGAATTGTAAAAGTTCTAACTGACTTCCCTTTTGGATTTTGAGATTTTAAGGCTGAATTATTTTCCCTACTTGGCAACGCCTGAAAATAATTTTCAATTTTTATACTCCTCCCCACACCAGTTTTAGTTAAATCAACGATATTTTAATAATTACCCAAGGAGTCGAATCCAACTTTCTCTACAAAAATTTAGACAAATTAAAAATATTTTATTTTATTTTTAACTTTATGTTTCAAGCTGTTGTTATACAATTCCGCAATTTTAAAACGCCATTCTTTCAAAATCACGCATTCAAAATATAAAGTAATTAAACATTAGATAATAATTTTCATTTTCTGTGGTATTTTTGATACCAAATATACTTAACAGTTGTGTGTAACAAAATAATTTAATTACTTTTCGACCGGCAGATTACGCCTCTTGAATTTTTAATGAAACTCATGTACATTTTGGTACTCTTATATAATAAGTATTTAAGTAAAATAAAAAAATATCAATAATAAATAAGTAGTAAAACTGTTTCTAATTATTTAAAGATAATGCATTAAATAAAAATGTTATTGAAGAAAAAACCTTATTTTGGTTTTAAAAGAAATAAAATGCATTTTGAATCACAAAAATTTGTGGGATTCAAAAAATTAATTGTTAAATAAATAAAATCGTTAAAAATATTTAAGTTCGAACCCTTTTTATGCAATAAAGTTTTCTTAGTTTTTTTTAAAGAAAATAGCTTTGTTTGATTTAAATTATTGCGTATTGTATCTCTTTCAACTTATTTTTAAATGTACCTACACTTAAGATAATATTTAGTTTTATATCAATTATCCTTACACCATATAATATTCACCAGTCTGAAGATGCCCATTAGATTGGTCAAATAAATAAGTGAAAATTTACCTATAATATGTCTATTATATAAGAACATTTTGGTTGAAAATATTTATTTTTTACACGTGTTAAGCAAAATTGTAATAATCGTATAGGTTGTCCAAAGGCATTAAATTTTGCTAAAAAGCATACAGCAGAAATGAAAAATTTACAAACAAAACGCTTTCATAAAGAAGAGTGAACTATTTTGTAAACATTTAAATTTATTAAAACGATCATTAAAAGTGTAATTGATAATTGAATTTATGAAAAATACCTAAAAATTTGTGAACTTAATGCTTGTGTTTCCTTTTATAAACCGATTTTTTTTGTCGAATAACTCCAATTTATCGTCCTGAACTCTATTAACAAATTTATCTTAAAATCTTCGTTTTTATGTATAAACTAAGTATGAATAAAAAATAATCAATATGAATGTACGAGTAGAGGCGTTTAAAAAAAAAATTAAAATGTTCATGAGTTTAATTTAACATATTACAACAGACATGAAGAACACTTCACAGAAGGAAATAATGAAGTCTAGGCATCCACAGGGCGTATGACCTGTCATTGACTGGTTTAAGTGGCCACTTTACACACTGTGTAACATTCACAATTCTGCCCATATTTGAACATCTAAATCACTTCAATTCTTTTATCTGTTCATGTTGGTGAAGTTAAAGAGCTAAAACCTTTTTTAAGCGGGTGAGATTCGTGTAATTGAATTACTCTACCTACATACTAGGCAACGCCTGAAAAAATTTTTTTTTTCAATTTCTATACTTCTTTATAGACAAGGTGCATTTATCAACAATATTTTAAGTTTGTTCAAATTTTTGTAAACAAGAACTGGATTCAATTTCCTGGGGAGCTGTTAATATTAACATATTACAACAGAACCCAGCCCTTGTCTACAAAAATTTGTACGAACTCAAAATATTGCACATGAGTTAAGTCTTAATTTTGCAAGCGTAATCTGGATGAAAAGTTATTATGTATATATAATTTTATTTTTAAGAATGTTTTTTACTAGAAATACATCCGAAAATGTATGTTTTTATTTGAAACCCGTTTACCGTTTTATAAAATTAATTAAAAATAAAATCCGAAAAATCAGAGGTTGTGTATATGAAAAAAATTAACTTCGTAATAAAGATTATCTTAAATGTTCCTTTTGTGATATGTTCTTCGTTGAAATCTTTTTAAATTTTTTAAGTTTTATTTAGTTGTATGTTTAACTTTGTCAGATGTAATAATTCCAACACATTTTAATAAAACAAGTACTGTATGTAACTCACTATTTTATTTTAAATAACTTAGTTACAGAGCCCTAACCTAAGAAGCTGTACGGTTTTAGGTAGGCCTCCCCTTCGCTGTGCGTCTAAGAAGTTTTCACTTTTTATCTCTTTTTTTCATGCAACCGTTTTTGTCATTTTTGGCGGAGACGCAACAATTGTGTGTTTTTCTTTAAATTTTCTTTGATATATTAATACGATAAAAACTACACAGATGTTTCGCATGATCAAAAACATGATAAAAATATGCAATATTTATAAAACTATATATAAAGACATATTGCTTTTATGAGTTGTTATGCTGTGTGGCGATTCATTAGAAATTCACATACAAAGTTTTCACATTTAAAATACGTGTTAAATTATTTTCGTATATGCCGATTAAATTAAAAATTATAGCATGTATATTTATATTTAATCAAACTTTTATATAAAGTATTAGGTACACCCATTTGAAGTTAAGTGTGTATCTTTTTACTCACTCTAGCAGGTTTTTTTCTGGATTTTCTGTCAGATGAAAATGTCGCATGTTACTTCAACATAACCAGTATTTTAATGAAAATCCTCCGAAGGTAACTAAATAATATATAACCTATTTAGATATTTCCTTTTCAATCTTCCTACACGACCCTAATCCTAAACTCAATTACATTTCGACGCTTACAAAATTCCTGATTTACATTTTCGGGATATTTATTACGCCATTATTGAATTACCTTCATTATTTTTGATGCAAAGCTTAATAATCTTTTTAGAATTTCATGTATAAAATACATTGAATGTACTTTGTTTTCTTAATTAAACGAAATAAAATCTGCCAAGGGGTTCTCATTATTTTCTGTGTCCGGGATATTTTATAACATTATCAAAGTTTTTTTTTGCCTACAAAATGATTGATTAATTACCATAGCATTTTATTTAAAAATTTTCATCAAATTTAGTCAAAGAAACAAAAACTATTTTTCTCAAAAAACCACATTTCAAAAAGAATAAAAGGTTTTTAAAAATATTGTAAAATAACGCTTAAGCATAACAAAATATTTAAGCGAAATGAAAACAAAAAAAAAGGACACTAAACATCTTCTTTCTTTCTTATATGAAGATCTATGAAGAGGACTCTCAAATGTTTCGTAAAAATAAATTTAAGTACTTTGTAATTAAACTTACAACCTTCTTTGACTAAATATCGGGTTGGAGTCCCGTGGCTATTGTCCACGATTGATATTTTTTGCACCTTCGCCATATTAACTGCACAAAAATATAAAACCAACATGCTTATAGGATACACGCTATTAGAAACTTATATCAACGTGCGTTGGATAAGATGTGTACAGAGATTTGTGTCCTGACGAAGAGAAGGGTACGTCTTGAAGCCAGTCATAAAAAAGTCGGTGAATTGTTACATTCAAATATTTCGGTAGTCAGATGGCAGAAGGGACCATCTGTATTTTTGTCTATGTTTTAGTTTTCAAAAGTTTTGATTAATATTTCAGTAAAAACACAGATTTTTTTTTTTAAATCAGCGTCATTTAGAATGGTAATTTATTATTGAAAAGAAACACTGAAATATTTTAGTTTGTGGATTAAAGTCTTGAAATTGAGACGTATTTCAGCTCTTCTGAACATTTTTGAACATTACAGATGGTCCCTTCTGCCATCTGATTACCGATTTACTTACATTAATTGAAATGTTTGATGACAAAGTGAACGCTTTAAATATTAATCAGCAAGCAAACGTCGGTAATCGCCAACTAATACCGTAGTATAATGGTTAAGACGCTTGATTCACGAACGGAAGATTCTGGCTTCGATTCCCTGTAAGAACACAAAAATTTAAATCTGTTTATCTTAAGCCTGGATGTTATATACTGTAATTCACCACTGAAATAGGGCCATGAGGCCTGCTTTTGTCATGAAAAAATGAGGATCTAGCACGGTGGGGTCTTTTATTATGTTTTTTTAGAGTTTAAAATTCTATATTTACTGTCCAAATTATCAACTTGAAAATATGACGCAAGGAAAACTTTTGAGAAGCAGTCAGTGGATGTCAATGTATCAAACTGAAGCAAAAATAGTAAATATTAATCAATTACTTTTTTCTTACGTAAATTTAACTGTTCAAATTTTAAAATGTCTTCTAAAAAGAAATTATAAATTGAAATTACACCACTGACTGTCACCAACTACATCTCAAACTACCGTAAATATTTCAAATTTGATAACAATGCTTCAGGTAGAAATAAAAAAAATTCTGAAAGATACGAAAAAATAAAAATAAAATTGATGATGAAAGATGGGATGGGATAAAAAACTGTATGGAAACCTTCGAAACTTTCAGCAAATCAGCGTTCACCATCTCTAGATAGAAGTAAAGTCTTAATAAATAAGTTGCAATAATTTCTTAGAGATACTTTTTTTTGGAAAACATAGAGTTTGAATTTATTTTTTTGTTCCTTATGATATATTAAAATATTTATTCTGTGTATTTTTTACTGTGCACTGCAGTAACGTATTGAATCGTGTATATCCATAGGCTTTTTTTGGGCTGGGTTTTTTTCGTTATGTTTTAATCCGTTTTTTTTTGTTTATTTGCTTTTAAATGTAAAAAAATATGTCTTAATAAAAAACTTCACCCCTTGGAGAAATTATTAAAAATAATAATTATTCTGAAGTTATTTTATCAGTTTTTTTAGAAATTAACTTACTAAAAGGTTTTATAACACCGTATTCAGATAATAACCATTTACATATTCCTAAAACACTTCACTTCAGTTAGTGTTGAAGATTCCTTCTATATTAACTGAAAACCTTAATAAGGTTTCAGGAGAATTTTCAGTATCCGCTTTCAGCTTTTTCAGGCACTCTGTTGTAATTAACAACGCATTAAGTTACCAAACGAAATATTATATTATTTTCATTTAACATCCTGAAACTCTAAGCGGATGGTCCATGGCAACAAAAATTCATGTACTTTTGCCAAATTCCTTCACGACACCGCCATCATGAACCACCATCAACGCTGAATTTGAAATTCACAAATATTAACATATTACAATGGAGATGAAGAACATTTTCAAAAGGGAAAAATATAAGTCTAGGCATTTATACGGCTGTGAAACTAATGGTGTAATTTTTTTTCCGTAAGAATGAATGAATATTATTTTCAAGTTTATTGGTGTTTTTTATTTGTCAAAAAAATCACAAAAATATTTATGAGGAGTTTATGATTAACTTAATTGACTAAAATTAAGGGAAACTACTTTAAAATTAATGCTTACACTACTGACTGAACGTAATCGTGATGTATGGATTTAATTTAGGGGAATGTTGAAAGTCGTTAAATATGTCGTGTCGTGTCGGGACAACCGAAACCAGCGCTGAACGATGAGAGTCTGAATTTAATTTTGCATTTGCTGGTAACGTATTGCGTTGCTGTATTGGTACGCATAGCGCCTAGTGTTGCTAGAGTCCATAGTATTGTCAATAATGTACTTTCTTCTTTCGGAATAATCATTGTGCGTGCATGAAAAGAGTGTGAATGTAAAGTAAGCGAGATATGTATGTAAAGATAAATTTAAGTGGCACTCGGTGTTCTCTCCTTGCCTCTACGGGGAAACAGTGTGATGTTTTTTTTGTATCTTAATTATTTGCGTTCTTATGATTTACCTAAATATTTCAATCTCAGGGCCATTTTCGTAAATTACCTTGTTAGAAAATGAGAATCGAATTGTGGTAGAGCGGGATTCGAGCCTCGGACCTTCTTAACCGAAGTCCGTGACATTACACACGGGACCACAACTGGTCTCAACTTGCCGTTAGCTAACCAATATGAATGTAGTTTCATTTTAATACAATAAATAAATAAAATATGGACTATTTCCTTCTTTAAGGATTATTTATGCTTCGTATTTCATAGCTTCCTAGAGGCATCGCAGCGCGAATTCGTTTCCTTATTTTTACGTCTTACGGCTTCATAGAATACGAAAAGGTTCTCAGAGTGTTATATTTCTCCTGGGACATGCGTTTTCAATAGGATTTCGACCTTTGGAAAAGTTAAGAACGTATTATTTACAATACCGAGATCTCGCGCGGGAATATAACTGAAAAGTTCTTAAGGACCTTTATATCCTTGAGTAAATACTTTAAATAACCTGTAAAAACACATAATATTTATCTCGTTTTGGTTCGCTTTGTCTCTCTTTTAACATTTTTTTAGACAAATCGAACACTTTTTTGATAGAACTTGAGTTTGCTATTGTATATTTTTTTATGACTTCATATACATATACAGTTTATGGCTAACTATTATCCTTTGCGCGCGGTGATGTAACATCGTTTTACCCACAAGAAACAGACGAAATATTATAAAATTCAATATATGAAAGAAAAAAAACATTGAGATATACCGTTTAATTATTCCTTTTCACCTAATTTATGAAAAATAAACATATAATGTAGCCCTGTCATGGCAAAATAAATTAAACATCATAAATATACCTCTCATATTACGCGCGTGCGTCCCCCATCACTGTCTTAAACTGACTGAATCTGTTTTACACAACAACCGCCACAGAACAGCGTCTTTGCCTTCCTTGTTATGAGTTCTATCTTCTTGCTCTCTCTTATACAGATGTGTTGATGAATTAGCGAACATTTATTCTTTGCGTAGCAAGGATACATATTTTTCGGATGTATAAACATCCTGTACAGTAGTTGTACAAATTTTACTTTCCAAATCCGGTGTAAAAATGTCCATTTGAAGATTTTTAAAAATACGATTCAATCATATTAAAATAAGAGAGATATATCATGTCTCGTATCCTATGTCGACTAGTGTGACATCACAGCCACACAAGAGCTAACAATGTTTAGAGTATGTCTAAATTTATTTATTTATTAAGGAAATCATACAGTCTTTATATAACACCAGGTACAAAGGAACAATTTAAAAAAGTAAGACCAATTACAGATTTCACACTAATTTATTATGAATGCAAGAGGGGAGGAGAAAAATAATTGAATTCTTAAAAAGTAAAAATATGAATATTAAATAAAAAGTACATAAAAGTGAGAAGACATTGTAAAGCTCCAACTCTACTTCCCTCCCTCTCTCTCTGCTTCCACGAACATTTCAATTTCTTCGTAAAAATTCACAATCAACAATAATTTATTAGATGCAGGTAGCAGACTTACATATAAATAAGTATAAATTAAGAGTTGAAATCAAAATTTAAAATTAAAATCAAAAGTAAAAGTCAAAATTAAAAGTTAAAATTAAAAGTTAAAATTAAGAATTAAAATTTAAAGTTTAAATTAAAATTAAATTTAAAAGTTAAAATTGAAAGATAAAATTAAAAGTCAAATTAAAAGTTTAAAGTCAAGCAGGAGATAAAATTAAAAGTCAAATTAAAATTTATAAGTCAAGCAGGAGATAAATTTAAAACAGTAAATTCAACAGATCTGATAAAAATATGGTATTTACAATGTAATATGTCGATGTCACTAAAACTGTCATTATAGGTAATCTATATTCTTCGATAGTGCTATTTTTCAAAAAAAATATCATTGAGTTAGGAATTTCAAAGAGTACAGATTGACGAGTTCTACGGACAAGGACTCGATATGAAATGCCTCTTTTCTGGGCTATCAATTACGATATTAACAATTTTGTAGAGAAAGCTGATATCTAACATTGTACGCCGAGTTGCGAGATTTTGAACCTTGTTAAAATTAGCGGACTCAGTCCTATTTGAAAATGAAACATTATTTTTGAAATGTAATAGTCTAAAAAAATAGTTTTGAATATGTTCAATACGATTTTTGTAAATATTATATTGAGGATTCCAAAATCAGTGAACCAAACTCTAAGACACTACGTACATATGAAAAAAAAAGTTTTCTTAATGCGTCAGTTCTTGTTTGTAGATGTTTGTAGACTGGCAAGATTTCTTCCCTAGAGAGTTATTAAGATTCAAATTTGATGTAAAAGAGAAGTAAAATATTTCCATATTTGCATAAAAATTTTTTGGGATATTATGCCGTGTGTCGAAAAAATAGAAGTATGTAATAAGGGTAAACGAAAAAGTCACCAAACTCGATTGGTAAAAGAGGCGATCAAGATCTACAAACAGCCCGACAATATAATATATAGCCCGACAATTTATATCAACAATTTAATTAGCAAAGTGGCGACATTATCGAGTCTTTTTAAAAAAATCAAAAACGTTGTTTCAAAAACGGAAAAAATTCTAATGTATGAAGCCTATGTAAAAACTTAAATATGTTATACGCAACTACTATGGGGAGCAGGATATCAAAATGACATAAACAGACAACAAAGACAACAAAATAAAATATTAAAGTTAGTATATGACCTTCCCTATCTAACTGCAACTAGAGAACTTTTTAAACAAACTAAGCAATTAAATTTAACTGAACTTTTTCAACAAGAATCGTCAAAATGTATCCACAAATTAGCCACTAATGTTATTGTAGACGAAGAAATAAAACTTGTAAAAAATTGTAGTCAATGTGGACATAATACGAGAATATCAGACAAATACCATAAATAACTTTCTAAAACAAGACAAGGACAACCAGGGACTGAAATTATACAATAAACTACCAGACAAAACTAAACAAAAGACTCAGACAAACTTTTCAAAAGATGTAAAAAATATTATTTTGAACAACAGAGTATGAATAAAAAATGTTTATATTAGTTTTTGTATTTTTTGTATCCGTTAGGGTTTATAAGTAAATTTTCAAATAAAAAAAAAATAGACAAAGATTACAGTTATACAGAAATCGCATAAAACTGTAAATTGTGAAGCGCCACAGATTTCAAATTGACAAACTGTAGACCGCAACGACTGCGACACGGTACAAAATCTAAGTAATTAATATTTACACATCTATCCACACAAATAACATCAACCCTGATGACGGACGCTGTAATGTGATCCAGAACGTTAGTAAAAAGTACGAACAGCACACAGCATAGCCCAGAAAAAAATATTGTGCAAGTGAAAGGCCCTGAAAATGTATAAGAACTTTAATTTCCGTATTTCCTTCTCCAAAATATTTTCCCTCTCTGTTGCATCAAATTTAGATCGACCCCTGGGTGGAAATTCAGCCTGTCTACAAATATTTGGACATACTCAAAACATTGTTGGCTAAACTAACTGGTATAAGAAGTATAAAATATGAAAAGTTGTTTTAAGAATTGACGAAATGTGGAGGTACAAACATAGGTAAAATGGTAAATGTTACACAGTGTGTAAAGCAGACACTTAAACTAGCCAAAAACTAGTCTAAACCTAATTAAAGGCCTAGACTTCCATATTTCCTTCTACTATTACTATATTTTTTTATAATTCACGTATAAAAAAGTTTCTCAATTTTCTTATGTTTTTATATAATACTAGCGGACCCGACAGACGTTGTCCTGCCCAAACATTGGCTTGCCTGCTATTAGTTTGGAAAAATACTTTTTATTGATAAGTTGGTTACTAGGTACTTGTTTATGGTTGAATTCGAAAACATATAATTTTTGTTTTTCCAAATATGGCATTATTTTTGCTAACGTCAAACTTCGGTCTTCTCACCAACATAGGGGTGTACTTATGTAGGAAAACGATTTTTTATTTAATATTATTTTAGTATTACCTAATATCCAGTATAAAAAAAGGGTAGAAATTATAAGGAATTTAAGGAAAGGATCAAATGCCTTTTGTAAACATTCAAAAACAATTTTTTTGTAAATGCATTCTCCTCGAATGCAATCCTGGTAGATTGATGAATAAAACATTTATCTTTCTTATTTCTTTTTTACAAATAAGATTAAAGATTATAATATCTACGAACACGCACAGCGCAAAGATCTATATTTCTCTGAAAACCGCACGTAAATCAGTTAAGCCGTCTAGGAGGCGTTCGGTGACATCACACGTACAGAGGAATTATATATATAAAGATGACATATTACAATGTTATGTTTAACGTCTAGATCTTGCCTTGATGTCCCTTATGTTTGTCAATTCTTCTTTTGTTATTTTTTCAATGTTTTTAACTGGTCTTATATTGTAATATTAATCTCAATGAATTGTCTAAATTAACAATATCCGTAAATAAATAAATAACGTTTCTACATTTCCAATATAGCTGAATTCTTTTTATTTTTGATTATATGAAATATAAAAGGGTCACCGTTTCTCAATATTGTCAAAACAAAAGCACAAATAAATCATTCCTTTGTTATTTTTATCGAACTCCTAATGCATATTTGCATTTTCAAGGAAATTTAAAGGGATTGTAAAACGTAAATTGTACATAGAATAAGAAATGAGAAATAAAGAGGAATCTCATTTCAGTAAGCAATACCGACCTGGAATATTTATTTTATTCATGAATAATTTAAGCTCTTAATAATTTCATCCGCAAGACTTAATACTTTCTAGAAAGTTATAGTACATGGTAGGGGGTATTCAAGGTTTTTGTCTAAGAATACAAAATATTTTTTCAGTTTGATTTGTTGATAAGGATTTATGCCAAGTTATTCACAAAGTTATTTACAATAATGATTTAATTACTCATAAACTACAGTAGCAGCATGTTTTTCAACAAAACAAAATTTTTTTGGCCATGTTAATCATTATTAATTATTATTAGCTAAATTAATCATGTTAGCTAGAATATTGTCAGTACTAAATGTGATAAAATAAATCGTTTTACTTAAATTTTAAGTATAATTTTAATATAATAGTGTCCATGCGGCTCGACTGTGGAATCATCTCCCATCCACCATCAAAGATGTTACTACATTATCTCTGTTTAAATCACGTCTAAAGAAACATCTCCTTTCTCTTCCTTAATCTCTCCTCCTTTCCTTTTTCCTCTTTCCGCTTTTTTCCTTTTTCCCATTGAGTAATAGTTTTGATTTAAGGTAATTTATAAACAAATACGTTTATTTCTATTTTTATATATTTTAAACTTTTTTTTTCTTCTATTGAATATGTTCTGTAACTTGAATTATAAAAACAAAACTTTTATTTTATTGGTTGGTTGGAAGAAATTGCCATTTGGCAATAAGCCCGCCAATGTACAAAGAACATTATTTACAAAAAGTTAAATAAATAAATAATTAAATTCAATATTCTGAAGCGGCGTCAAAAGTAGTAATAAGCCCGCGTATTAGCCAACGATAACTAATCCTGGATGAATTATACAAAAAAATATTTTTTTTAACATCTTAAGAACTAATATAAACTTTAAATAATACTACAATTTTTTTATCAAAATTTCTCAATTACATATTTTTTCTAATTAATTTTTAATATTTATTTTTTTTCTTTTTCCTTTATTTCTTCATGTGCATCTACTATTGTGCATAATTATAGAGCCTACATTCAATAGAAGAATAATTTTATTGATTGATTACAAGATAAAGCTTTAAGAATTATTTTTTAAATAAAATAGGAACACAAAGTTTGAATGATGTTCAAAATGATGTTCAATAAATTACAAATACCTACATAGACAAAAAATATTTTGCAATTCCTTGATTATATTTATATAAACATGGAATTTTCGAAAAAAATATGAGAGTCAACGTAAACATAATTGAAATACAAGATAAAAAATAAAGATCAGACTTCCATTTCAAAAAGGTCACAAAATTCAATTTTGCAAAGGCGTTAAAAAATATTACGAAAACGAAAAAACCTATAAGAAGAAAAATAAATATCATAGTTCAATAAGACATAATTATGTTATATTTATTTATTTATACTTTAACATTGTTTGTATTATCTTTTTATACAGAATAATGTTCCCTCACTGGGGTGTCCCGTGCCGAGGGAAACATTTTACAAAATGTGAAACATGCCTTAGATTTGCTATTTAACAAAATTAACATAATAATAACAATAAAAAAATGTAATTAACCCAATTAACCTAATTATCATTAACATAATAAACAATAAAAAACTTAAATAATCATAAAAAACATAACCAATATATATAGACCAATAGAACAAATTTCACAAACAGTCTACACATTTTACCTATTTAGCTTGATCCACTCATCGATCCGTGTGCAACCCACCTCCACTATCCATTTCTTAATAGCAATTTTATATTGTGAAAATATATTTATATACATATTATGTATGTATATATTGGTATCATACTGAAAGAGATCAGTTTTTTAGTTCCCAATAATTATGTATATCACAGCGAGATCTCATGCACTGTTTTACACACCCAGGAGCCGTACAAATGCAAGCCAGAATTCACCCATTAATAAGGCGATTTGCTTGCTGAATACGGCTTCTGCAGATAATATTGATCTATTTTTCTGTACTTATCGGAGTTAAGCAGCTATCTGCTTTCTATTTATTAACTTCAAACTTATATTAACAGTCTGCATTACGTAATGGATTAAACAGCCTGTAAAATAATGCAGACTGTAATAAATAAATTATTAGAGAACGCGAAAGTATAATATGTTTAGATAAAAATTTCAGCTCTTTAACTTCTCAAAAATAAAGAGATGAAATAATTTTAAAAATACCCATGCTTATACATAAGCAGAATGATTAATGTTAGGCGCCGTATAATGTGGCCACTTAAACTAACTAATGACAGAATATAAGCATTGTAAATACTCAGGCTTCCATTTTCCTTTTTTTATAATGCACCTTTATATTCCAATCGAAATTTTGTTAATGTGAAAAGTTTCACATTTTTTTTTATTCGAGCCGCAGTTTTGTTACAAGTTGACTTCAAACAAATTATTATTCCGCAAACAAAACCTTGGGTTTCAACGGTATTTGAAAATTATCTTTCTTCAGAAATCCACTTTGGTAAACAATGTTATTTAAATTCGTTTCATTGAAAACATCATTTCTGATGGGTTAACTGAAATAATGATAAATGTCCATAATATGTCAAATTTAAACTAAGCACGCAATTCGATTGCTTTATCGAAGTAGTACATTTTCTCATTTAAAAACTTATTAAAATCATAGTAAGTTTTAAGATGAATCATTTTTTAAAAAGACACCTACCCGACCAGAATTCTTAGCGTCACTAATGTTCACAGAAATAATTGACAATTATGATAAATGTCAGTATATAAAACGACCACCACCTTATTGTATAATTTCAGACAGTTTAGCTATTCATTCAACTTTAAATCGGAGTTTTGCATTTACCATTTTAGAACTATCAAAAACTTTTTAAAACTCTCAAAACAACATTTCTGGAACATTTATCATTATTGCAGTAAACTTTTCATATTTAGAAAATATAACATTTGTCCATAGCACTATGGTTTAGCATATTACGATACCGTACCTTCACTTATTTATTTTCAGAATATTTATTACCGTATTATATTTATGTAACATTTTAGCTCGTTCGCTGCCGTAGTTTGCAAATTTCAGTATATTTAAACCCACTTCTGAACTGAAAGACTGAAATTTGCAACTTCATTATTATTCAAACGGCACATTTCGAATAAATTGTTAGAATTTCATATAAATATAATCATGATAGATCAAATGGTTGATTAAAAATCTCTATCTGATTGCCCAGGAGCTCAATCACAGACGGCTATCGACATGCTAAAAAACGTGCTAAGTATTTGAGCGATCACCACGAACAATCATGAACACGCTGAAGTTAAAGCGGTCGCGTTGCAAAACGAAATTCAACTTCGGTCAGTTCAAGAGGATTGGTTGAATCTCGCACAGGAACTTATCTATGGCGTTTTGCAACGCGACCGCTTTAACTTCAGCGTGTTCATGATTGTTCGTGGTGATTGCTCAAATACTTAGCACGTTTTTTAGCATGTCGATAGCCATCTGTGATTGAGCTCCTGATATTGTACAATACCACAAAGACGTGCAAGGCAACAAAAAATATTTCTAGAACAAAACTGCCCAACCAACGTAAATGATAAGAACGTTATTAATAAGTTGGTAATAATTTATTGCTAATAAATTGGGAAATATTGTGAATATTTTTAACACGAGTGATTCACAAATCAAAAAATGTCTAAAATCACATTTTTTACTTCAAATTTACCTTGATTATATTAGGTTTCTCTTCATATACAAGTGTATTATGGATCATGTCTTTATGTTTGTTTTCCATTTTAATGTTGTTCTTGAATCCTATTTTTTAAAAAAAAAATTATTGATAAAACGTAAAATACACGAACAAGATATTATACTCCCAAATTTTTGAAAAATCAACAATGTTTGAGTATGTCCAAATGCTTGCAGACTGGCTGAATTTCCTCCCTAAGGAGTTATTCATATATAAATTTATTTCAACAGAGAGGAAAAACATTGTTGAGAAGGGAATATGGAATTCTAGGCATTTACAGGGCTCATGACCTGACATGGGAAGAATTGTGAATGTTACACAGTGTGTAAAGTGGCCACTTGACAAGTCATAAGCCCTATAAATGACTAGACTTCCATATTCCCTTCTCAACAATGTTTTCCTTCTTTGTGGAATTTTATTTTTTTTAAATTCATTTGGGACGGTAAATAAAAAGAAAAGAAAAAATTTTCGTGACAATACGTAATATCACTTAATGAAATCCAAAATGGTAAGTTAACATAATATTTGAAACTTAAAACACAGTATTATACACTATCTACAAAAATTATATAACTATCACTTTAAAAAAGATTTGAGAAATATGTTTTAATTGTAACACTTTTTGATTTGCTTTTCGACTTTTTGTTTTTTAGTACATCAGGCAGTTAATTAAATTTATATAAAGTAATTTGTTTTATTTTAATGTTATTACCACGTGTTCTAATTTAGTATGTATACTTAATTTTGTATTACTGTGTACAATAAAAGGCGGTAAGCCGTGTAGAATAATAAAAATGCTTATCTATTGGCATTTAAATATACTAAATAAATCGTTGGTAAAATAAATTAAAAGTGGTTTTTGCGTCTATTTATGAGGGGTTAAATCCATTTAAAAGCAGTTGCATTCTAGAATGAGCTTTTACAGCGCTTTTCCAAGAGAAATCTCATCAGAATTAATGATCCATGGTGGGAGTTGCATTCTAGGGACCAATGTCAACACGGCGCTATGAAGGTGATAATGGATTACCGGTTGACATTGGGTTACGGATGGCAGGATTAACTTTAATGACACAGCAGGGTTACTCGAAACGTTCAATTCATAATATATCTGAGATATACCGTTATTTTATTACTGGCATTTAGTTTTTTGCACACAGTCTAGTGATTTTATAGCACATTATTAATGTTTATATATATTTACTAGCGGACCCGACAGACGCAGACGAAGTCGAAGCATTTGTAGGGCGTAAGACTTGTCATTGACTATAACGTCTTTGTATTACTTGGTGCGGATAAGAAAATGGTCATATCAATAATTGCGTTATTGAGTTTCCTAATGTTTTTTACTCTGATTTCTTCAATTCGAATTTAGATATTCAACTCTCAAGATCTGTAAATAAGGCTTTATTTCTCTTCTAATTTTACACTTATTCTACACTAGTTAGTCTACACTTGTTATTCTACACAACAATTGAAGTTGTTATTCTGGCATGTAAACGTGACTCCCCCTAAAATGCTCTTCGAAGAATACGCCAATCCTTTGTACCAGGGGGGACAAGCCTTAAAAACTCTCAGCTTCTAAATTATGACAGTGACACTCATTATATATTTACTCCCGAATATATTAAAGAGTAAGAAAAATTTATTTTCGCTCAAATTATGCTCCATAAAGATTTATTATTATGTATTTAAAAAAAAATATTGTTAAAAATATCAATGGCGACAGGATTGGATGTGACGTATTGTATGATATTCCTTCAATTCAAAAAACGATACAGGTCATAACATTAAATTTTCTTTAAATATCAATACAACAAACATTAAGTAATAAAACCTTCACTAATATAGTCGCTCACATGGACAATTACTATTCCATGATTATTAACCACGAAGTCAGCTATAGTTTTTAGCAATACAACGGGCCGTAGGTGCTAAAGTCGAGAATTGCCAGCGCGAACCATAACCACCCGTCACTAGTTTATTGTTAAACCAAAAATTTTAAACGCTAGCGAATAATTACTCTAAGCCAACAACCCAATAATCTCAAAGACATCCAATCACCGCTTACAATTAAATTACGATTATAATGTCACTTTCTGAATACTTGAGTTTTTCTACTGCTTCTTCCCTTACCACTTTAACCCCCTCTCTTCCTTATTAAAGTGTAGAATTTAGATTTTAATATGTTGCAACAGACGGAAAACATTTTTGAGAACGGAATATGGAAGCCTAGGCATTTATAGGGCTTATGACCTGTCGTTGGCTGATTTAAGTGGCCACTTTACACACTGTGTAACTTTTACCATTCTGCCTATGTTAAAACATCCACATTTTCTCAACGCTTCCATTTCTTGACTTTTGTGAAGTAAAAGAGCTGAAACCTTTATCATGCAGGTGAGATTCATCCGGCTGAACTAATTCACTCACTAGGTAACACCTGAAAACAATTTTCTAATTTTTATACTTCTTCTTTCACCAGTTAGTTGATTCAAAAATGTTTTGAGTATTTCTAGCCTGTCTGCAAACATTTGGACATACTTAAAACATTTTTGTGTATAATTAAACATTAATAAATTTATATTTTAATATTTAAAGCATTAACTTTCCCATCAAACATTTAACAAAACGTTATTAAATGTATATAACCACTTACCAATTTTTCTATGCCTACTGGTTTTGAGACTCATGTAAGGGATGTCTACTTAAAGCATGGGGTTTCAAATCGACAAGTTGGTTTTATTTTTTTGTGCAACAACTATGGATCAGGTGTATAGTGAGTTTTGCATGTTAATTTAATTAATGTCCTGACGAAGAGACGGATATAAATATCAATTAACCTTTATTAAATACGTATACGTAAATATATATATCATTATCATCATCATCATTCACTTTCCGCACCTAATGGTGCATAGGGCACTGCTCTGGTTAACGGTACATCAATCGTACTGTATTTTGATTTAAAAAAAGTTACATTAATGTAAAATGATCAATCTTACGCTTCAGGTACCAGTCCAGGGACTATGAAACATTCTGGTGTAAAAACCCCTTTTTAGATAAATATTTCATGTCAACCATGTAGGGAATCAAACCCGAGACCTTTAACATGGTAGGCAAACGCGCTGACCACTAAGCAACGAGGCCGACAAAATATATATATATATTCTTTATACAAATAAATAAAACGGTTCTATTACATCTACTATGTATGTAAATATTAGTATGTTAACCGACTTTTTTAGTCGACCGGTTTCAAGACGTACCCGTCTCTTCGTCAGGACACTCACTACACCAACAAGAAAATACTTAAATACACCTCCACCTTCGCCATCACCGAAGTATATTTAAAGTATTTCCAAAAATACATCTATCACATGCAGATTTTTAGAGATGCGAACATTTGAATTGAAAATTAACCTCAACCCCCCCTCCCTCTCAACTCCCAACCAACTCTTCAGTATACGTTTAAATATTTTTTAACTGAGCTTAGTGCATGCTTTGACATGGTGGTGTTCGCACCTCTATTAATCTGAATGTGATTTATGTATTTTTGTAAAATATGAGGGCATTGGAAGCAAAGATAGCAAACTCCTGTTTTGGTGTTTTCAAGAAAAATAACAAAAACTACGCGTTGCGGTTGATAAACTACAGAATGATATCATAACCAAAAAAAATATTTTTTTGGAGGTTGCTATCTTTGCTTCCAACGCCCTCATATATACTACGGTGATGGCGAAGATGGAGATGTACTTTAGTAATTGCATGTTGGTGTAGTGAGTGTCCTGACGAAGAGACGGGATTTACTAACATTAGGTAAAATGTTTGACCACAAAATTAATGCTTTAAACATAAATAATAGTTATTATGTATTTTCTTAAATCAAACGGTTTGGGTAGGTAGAAGGAAGTTGTTTTAAGGTAATATACCCATCCATATATGTATGTGAATGTAAATAAAATAAATACATAAATGAAAGTATAAATGTACATATAAACAGAAGAAGATGATAGGAGTGATGGGCGTTCCATATTTTTTTATATAAATTATTCGTCACCATCATATTTCTTATTTCCAAGCAATCCTTTTTACTTTCAAAGTAAACGTCTTGACTAAAAAAAAATTAATGATATCCTCAGCTAACAAATTCAGTACAAATGAACATAAAAATAAAGTACACCTGTGGTACTGCGGTACTAAATTTTAATAAGTAATACTTTTATCAAGAAATTACTGTCTTATTAAAATTTCAAACTACAATAAAAATGTTTACTCTAAACCATTAAACGAAGTATAGTAATTTTGCAATTTTTTTCAATATTAACAAGATATACAACGAACAGGACTTCTATTCTGAGCGCTCTCGCGCCCATTATAAAACACTTATATCTCGCGTATTTTGTATATAAACACACGAGATAAAAGCTTTTTCTACAGCCGCAAGAGCATTTGGAATAGCAGCCCCGATCATTTCAAATCATTATTTGTAGGGAACTGATTTTATAATAAAATACCTGACAATGTCTGAAATATTACAGATCATAAATTTAAACTATATTAATTGAAAACGATTGCTTTCCATTAAGACATATGACGACATGTTTGGATAACCTCAGTGCCAATGCATGAAAATGACTTGTCATGTTTTTAATCTGATTTTACTGTATGGCTGTGATGTCACACTAGTCTACACACGATACAAGACTTGATTTATCTCTTTAATTTTTTTAAATTATCAAGTTGTGTTTTTGTAATCTTCCAATAGACATTTTTACACCAGATTTGGAAAAAAATGTACGACTGCTGGATTTTAATACAAAAAATATTAATCCTTGCTACGCGAAGAATAAATGTCCTCCAATACAACACTCAATCTGTATAAGAGAGACCATGAAGATAAAATTCACAACAAGGATGACAGAGACGCTGTTCTGTGGCCAGTGTTTTTGTTATAGGATGGGTGGGGTTAAATGAGAAAGATGGATTATAATAGAAGTTATTTATTAAGTATTTACATACGGGTTACAGCCTATTATTTTGTACAGAAGGAATTTACAATAGTGAGCACTGGCGGAGAGATAGTGGTCAGACAACACGAACTGTCTGAATGAAATGTCTCAAATACGTTTGATGTACGGTGTTTAGTAGCCTCGTCAGGGTTGACGTTGCAGCGGACTACGCGTTGCGGGCCAAAGCAAAGTTCGGACCTGCCAACCTCACGGCTGTTGATGCTTGTCCGCCACAGTGTGAAACAGATTTAGTCGGTTTTTGGCAATGATGAGGGACGCACATATGTAAAATAAACAGCGTATTTATCAAATTTAATTTATTTTGCTAAAACAGAGCTAAATTAAACGTTTATTTGTATAAATTATGGAAAACTAATTATTAAACAATATGTCGTATTATGGAGTAGTTAGGTGTGTTGAGAGCTCTTATGTCGTTTTTATTGATCATTTATCATGTTGGCTTAGATTGATTAACATACTTGCGTGGCTGTGAAAAGTGACTCAATGCGCGAAGAAAACGTTTCACAAAACAGTATTGTGATTGTGACGCGCTATGAGACCATGTTTTTTGTTCATAAGATTTTTAACGGATATTTTTTGACGAGTTTATAACGAGTTGACCAAAAGGATTTTCTATAATTAATGTGAACGAGAATATGTAACTAAAAACCAAAATAAAATAAGGCTGCCATTTTGCAAGAAGAAGAAGAAGGCGGAGAACTTGTTGATGCACCGGACTGTACATATAAGGGAAAATCATTAGAATTAAGATAACAAAGAAAAAATTTTTTTTTTTTTTTATATATATGTGTAGCAGGTCAATTGACTCTTTAAGAGTTAGCTTAACTTTACCCTTACGTATCTGTTTTATTTTTCTTATAAAAATTATACTTAGAGCTTTGATTTGTAATATGGTTTCAATATTCTTGGTATGATAGGATTGTGTACTGTTGCAGTTGTTGGTGTGTGATTCATACCCGTATGCAGAGACAAAACTTAAGATGAGGAAAATACATTCTAATTTCAAATGCAGAGAATAACCCGAAGGTGAAGACAATAGAATGTACCTTCCTCACCTTAAGGTTTGTTTCTGCATACGAGTATCAGTGTTGTTTTGCATGCTCCTACTACTACTACTACCATTACGCCATTTCCCCGTAGGGGTAGACAGAGAGAATGAACCGCCACACACCTCTATCTTGGCATACATTCCTAGCTTCTTCCACATTCATACATCTTGTCATACATGCCCCTCGGTTCTGTCTGCTTTTGACATTACCAGACTTAAGATTTTGGTTTATCTAATCATGCCACGTCTTCCTTCGTCTTCCTCGTCTCACGTTGCCGTTCATTTTTTGTCGTCCATTCGTTCTACATGACCAAACCATCCCAGAGACCTTTTCTTAATCTTATCAATTATACTTGACTCAGATTTACACTCTCGCCTGATTTCATCATTTGTAACCCTGTCATACATTGATTTCCCATATATTCGTCTAAGAGATCGCATTTTGACCGCGTTCACTTGGCTTTCATCCTTCGTCTACCAGTTCAATGTTTCACTTCCATACATACGTTTTGGGACTAAAACTCCGCTGTGCACTGCCAGTTTAGCTTCGCTTGACATATTTTTATTAGCAATTACTGTGCTTAGTGCGCCGTTCGTTTCGTTGCCCACATTCACCCACCTTTCTATATCTTTTTCTACTCTTCCATCTCTTGAAAACATGCTTCTCAGATTTGCAAATTCTTCTACTTATTCAAGACATTCCATGAAAAATGAAAATATGAATAATGAAAAAATCATTGCATGAATAATGAAAATCTGCCTATTAATCTTTTATAATTTCCTTGATATATTTGATTAAAAACTTATTCATTTTTTTTAAATTAAAACTGCTTTAAGTAAATATGTATCATTATCACACTTTTTCCTGTCTCTATTCTTTATAAGCGTTTTAAGGGTAATCTCCTTAACAGAATCCTTCCTTTTTCATATTTTACCCTAATCTTTTTTATCCTTTTCATCTCTCCGAACGCTTAGGAAACGAAATTATTATTTTATTATTGTTATCAAAAACATTTTTCACTTTGTGGTATGACATTTTACACTTATTTGTTTATAAATTTGTATACACCACTTAATTTTTTTAATTACACTTCGACCGGTTTCGAGGTTACTACCTCATCGTCAGGAATTTAACTAACTTATAATTACACGCGTTGCTATTTATATAATAAAATATTGTATGAAAGAGATAGAAAATTGAAAGAAAGAGAGAGAAAGAAGATAAAATAAATCATAACGGGAATAGTTTTAAAAGAGGACTCAAAGTTAAATTTAATTGACTATTTATTATTTGAAGTTTTTGATTAATGGCTTTACTAATTTCTAATCGTTCTAAATTATCTAAACGAAAACCATTTTTATTGACTCGATAAGGTAGTAACCTCTAAACCGGTCGAAGTGTAATTAAAAAAATTAAGTGGTGGATACAAATTTATAAACAAATAAGTGAAATTATTATTATTTCATTTAACTCTCTCGTATGATATTTAAAAAAATATTTTTATAAACTCACGCATATTTTTAATCTGTTTTTTAGTATTTATAGCAATTTTTTTATATTTTTTTAGTGGTGAAAAACTTTAATTGGACTCATACATAATGATATAATATGAATCGTTTATAATTTTTCTGTGGTTTTTTCAAATAAATTAATTTTTTAAAAACATATCTTCTGGTTCTTCACAAAAACTAAAAATTTTTATAATCTTTTTCGTTACCACATTAGTGTTTTAATGAAGTGTAAATAAAAAATGTGTATAATTTAAACATATTGATGATTAATATATAGTATACTAATAATTTGAATTAAGTTAATATTCGGACTTTCCTAAATTATTCTGGTACTATTTTAAGGTCAAACAAATAACCCCCCTCCGTCACTATGGCGCAGACTTAAAAATCGTTTGACCGGGACTGCATCATAACACCCACGACAGACCACGCTAGAGCAGTGCAATTCTTACCATATAAAATACACGGAATTAGTACGCGCCAGATACTACAAAGTAAACCCTGCCTTTAGATTAAGGCAGGAATAAATACAATGAGGGTAGGCCGATATTTTTTTTCTTCTGATTTTCGAAATGAAAGGGGTCTAAAACAATTGCCTTTTGGATTATTCGGAATGCAAAAAATATTTTAAAAAATATTCCATACTATTTTTGGCCTTCAACCAGAGTTTGAAGTTTTTGAAAAAGTCGATTTTTTGCGCTAAATCGGCTGTCATTTCGTATTTAAGTAAGAAAATCAACCTTATTAAATTTTATAATGTGCATTAAATTATATTAATTAAGCAACAAAGAGCGTGAGTTGCTCTTTATTTTGTAATAAATGAGTAGCATCGTTTTAATGAGCCACTGTTTTCGTTTATATACCAGGCGCTCAACGGAATCAGTTCCGCGGAGTGTAAAATTTTTGTATTTCGGTAGTTTAAAAACGTGTTCGAATTTGTAATGTGATAAAGTTATATCTTTAATAACAAAAAAATAATTTTAGCAGTATAGATAATTAACAAAATGTTCTGACAGTGATAAACTTCAAACCTCGGTTGAAGGCCAAAAGTAGTATGGAATATTTAAAAAAATAATTTTTGGATTCAATGTGATCCATAATGCAACTTTTTAGACCGCTTTCACTTTGATGTTTAAAAAAATAATAAACGTCATAAATCATCGGCCCAACTAGAACTCTTACATACATATTTTACGTAAGTTTTAATTTATTGTTTACTTTAGGGAATCTCTCGAAACAAAGTGATTTAATCACTTTTCTAGGTCGAGTAAAGACCTCGCATGTCTCTTTTTTAATGAACAATACAAAGTAAGGGTTATTTAGCACAATCCTTGCAAGGAAAAACTTCCAATGCTGTTCCACTATAAGTAATTATTATTCCAAGTCTCAATCCCATTGCAGGAAAGAACTATTCCGTTATCCTTTAAGCTTCGAAGCTTTTATCCGAGCTTTTACTGTTGTTGTGTTAAAGTAAGACAAGGGCAATACGTCTTTAAAAGCATGTCGTAACAAATGCTTTTTATTTAACAGAGCTATAAAACAAATAATTGAAATACAAGTAGAGACAATTTAACGACTTTAAATCAACTATTTCTCGAAGTACCTACATAAATAATATTGCACTGTTTAATTATCTGGATACTAAAATCAGATACGTAATTTGGTTTTTCAAAGAAAACTTTTGGTTCAACTATGTATTTCAGACCTAAATTAATTCCTTTAGATTCAAAATAAGATAGTATACAAAAAAAATGATAATGGAGATTTTTTTAAGCATCACGTTTTTATTTTAAATCAAATGTTCGGCAATGTTCATAAACAATGTGTTATTATTACATAATAAATATTTATTTACAAAAATAAATGTTTTTGTGAAGCGAATAAAAAAATTGCTTTAAATATCATTTAAGACAGAGAATTCCTTTATAATAAATCTAAAATGTCTTATTTATTTTAATGAACATCTGGACTGAAAGGGTTGAATAATATTATTTTAAATATTCATCGTTTAAAGTTTTAATATGTAAGGTAATTTTTCATATTTTTATTTTTATTAATTCGTTTTTATTTTTTGCTACTTTTGTGTAAAATATATGTCTGTGTTCTTATTTATATATGTAAAACGTGTGAAACTACAAGGCGTTTAAATAAATATAAAAAAAACAGGTATCGAAAATAATTTGTTATTTTAAGTTGAATATGTGTATATAAATAAAAACATGAGTACTAA
The DNA here is from genome assembly GCF_059751315.1 of Micrasema longulum. Taxonomy (NCBI): domain Eukaryota; kingdom Metazoa; phylum Arthropoda; class Insecta; order Trichoptera; family Brachycentridae; genus Micrasema; species Micrasema longulum. The sequence goes on along the minus strand of NW_028277385.1, from coordinate 1,872,975 downwards.
TATTTTCCTCTCCAAAGTAACCACTATCGGATATAAAACACTTATGCTACAATATTAGGGGTGGTTATGTCAGCGTTTTTACCAATCCTTAAACATTTCTGGAATGCACTTATTGGAAGGCATTCAGTTACGTCAGCGATTCGGTCTTTATCTCGTTATTTTATAGTCCTCTTCATCTTTAAAAAAAACTACTAATTCTCGGGGTGACAAGTCCGGTGAATACAGTTTCTGGAACGTCAATGCGCTCAGGTTTTTTTAAATCAAAAAGTCGCGAATAAGCCGCGAGGCTAGAGCGGGCGTTCGTCATTTTGGTTCTGGAATAATTTTAAAAATTCGCCAATCACTTAAACGCGTTTTACTAGCTTGTCTGTCAAAAATCAACCACGCGTCCAAAATGGCTGAAATGAATTTCATCAAATATAAATATGTGTCTTGTAATATAGGAAAAAATGCGTCTACGAAAATTCAATACCGCGAATGAGACAAAAAGATCTAAATAAGTATTTTTGGCGTTTTCAGGTGAATTGATCAAACGGCATTGATTGGTGTTTATGTAGGTTTAAAATTGTTGTGCTCCTACCCAAGCTAGAAATTGATAGAAGACACGAGGTTGATGGTCAATGTGTATTTACTACATGGCGAATAAATAATGCATTGAATTATGTAGCGCGAGGCAATGAGGATGGACTACATGCTGGAACTGAGTGACCGCGTTGATCTGACTTGTAGAAATGACTGTTCAGGCTGACTGGGGCTAACTGGGCGTTACCACACTCTGTAGTCTCTTTATAGGCCACGTTCATTTAGCCACGTTTTTTTGGCCATGTACCTATGGCGTAAATGTACTGCAGAACGTCGCTCTTATGTCTTTTAGAATATAATGTATTGTATTCAATATAAAATAATTACTTGTTTCATCGGTCGTCGCACTATATTTCAAGTGAAACGATTAAAACGTGTGTGCCATCGATCATGAACTATAAACTCAACATATTTTCATTTAGAAATAGAAAATTTAGAAAAAATAAATGCTTTCGATTAAATTCAATACCGCGAATGAATCATCCCCACTAAAGAAGCAAGCAATATGGCGTATATCTCTAAATCCAATACACCGGATGAGTCGTTCTCGATTTGCGTAAAGGCAAAACAGCGAATACGCCATACGTAACTGTCAGTTTAACTGCCACAATAGGGTTTTTTTACGTTTTTTTATTATTTTTTTTTTAAAATAAGAAAAAAAATACCTAGATAACGGTTCTAATTTTTTTGTGCGACGTCGGATAAGTTTTCTACAAAGGTTTAAAATATGCTTATTTTTAATACCCCGAAAACTATACGTTATGCGCCCTGGACAAACGGTATGTATGACGTTTTGCAGATAAATTTGTATGCAATGTTTATTAGAACCCCAATCGGCGATCGTTACGCCAACTGAGAGCCGTTCTGTATGTGTGCTCATTTTTAAACCTGAAAAATAACGTTAATCATTAGAATCGTAAAAATTCGTTCTAAATAAAATGTTTATTTTTAACGTTATCAAAACACTATAAGCTTTGTATATACGAATACGATTGTAAAAATAGTTGTTCATATGGAAATCAACAACACAAAATAAACTGCATTTAACATCATTTTTATCTTTTTAAAAATGAGATTTTTTTTGTCCCTCCTAAACACAGACACATCGTTTTCCCGCGGTTCTGAACTAGCATTGACCATATTTTTTTTCCAATAATGACGTGTTCAAATATGATATACAAATATTCGTTGTATTTTTTCACCAAACCTTATAAGTACCTTGAGAGTTAATACTCATTTCAAATTAATCAAACTGCAGACGCTTCCAGCCATCTATATTAAACAGAAAGTGTCAATATTCAATGGATGTGTTTCTAATTTCACCCTCTTTACATAATACATATGTATATTATGTGAACATGTATTTATATACAAACCTATATACATACACATGCGTCAAAGTTCAGTAAGGGAGATTTAATCTATTCCAAGGCAAATACACGTACTTCCCAACACTTTGGGATCAAACTACAAGTACTTTCTTAGAAGGAAGAGAAGAAACAATTTTCCTGTCGAGTAAATAGGTTTCCCACCATTTTCCGTCGAAAATAAAATTCCGGGGCGAAAATTTGCATTCTTTTATTTTCAGGAAATGGGGGTGAGTTTGAAATCGCCCGCGCTTTATATAAAGTTATTTGAAAATTATGTTGTCAGCTGGACTGTATTTTATTTTTAGAAGAAAACTTAAATTTCAGGTTCTTTACTTTCTTTAAAAAGAATTTTGTTTTCCTCAATCTTAATTTGAAGAATAATATTTTTATCTCGACCGGTGACAGCGCATTATTTAAGAACGAAGATTAAGTTTTATATTTTGTCAGTCTCGTGATTATTGCGTTGCTTACCATGCTAGAGGTCTCGGGTTTCATCTCTTTTATAAAAATTAACATGAAATTTAATTTTTTAGGTTAAAAAGGAACATTTGCAATTCCTATGATTTACCCAAACCTATTGATTTTGAGTACCATTTTTCTACGAGTTTTAAATAAGTTACTATTAGAAAATGGGAATCAAGCTGTGGTAGCGTGGGGTGTAAAACAAGGAATTTTGATCTATGCGTCTACAACACTAGCCACTGGACAACAGCCTGATTCAAGAAGGTGTTTTTCCAATGATATATTTCATAGTCCCTGGACTGGCCATCTGCCACGTAAGACTGATAATTTTACCTGCATAAATTTTCTTGAAAAAATACAATAGTATTTATACAACTGGATTCAGATAAGGAAACGACGATGAACATTAATAAAAATAAATAAGAAAATCTTTGTATGGTTAGTAAACAAATTAATTTTAACGTAAAAATAAAACCGCATTTAAATCATCGTACCCCTTTCCACACTCAGTGATATATAAAATCTAGAACCTCGAAAATGATAGGCAAATGCATAAACCGCTACAAAATGAGGTGGACTTATTTCCACTCGATTTTCTAATTCAGGTTTTTTACCTGAAAGCACCCATCGCTTTAAAACCACTAATCCAAGATTCTGGTTTTATTCCATACACAAAACTGTATTCTTAATCCGCTTGGACACGGAGATCATCGTGTGGTTCGAATACATGAATACTTTTACTGTAGGGTTATTATAAATAAAAACAAATTGGAAACTGCGTGTTGCAAAAGCTCTATCATTAAAGTTTATATTATAACATTCCCAGGAGATACAATTAGCCAAGTAGTGTAATATTATGGCTCTTTCTTAACATACTCAGACCCTAACACCATTTTTATCGCAACGTTATCCTGGGATCATATAACAAGAGTTATTTAGTTAGAAGGACAAAGCTTTTTCTTTACTTTTTGTATTTTTTTAGCTGTATATTTTAATGGGTACCTTAAACATAATGATAAAGTACAGCTACCGTGGTTTTGGGCAAAAGCTGTTTAAATATTAAACTCGCATAACTCAAAACAATATTTATGTATGCGTAACTAAGTTAGTTCACAAAGTCTTATCAACTTGTATAATTAATACCAAAATTAATCATAAATATTTTTTGGCATAAGACTTTCAGTTTCTTTAGGTTACTCAATGAAGATTAAGTCGAAAATGCGAATATTGCGATTTTTCTTTATATATTTTTTTGAGTTTTTTTGGAAGACAGTACATGACACAAACGCTAAATTATTTGTTAAAAAATAATGTATTTTCCCACCGTTCATGAGGTCCTGGTTCTTTTCTCAGGAAGGTAAATATGTTATATATTTTTTACAGCAATATATTTAAAAAAAATAATATATAAAAAAAAAATAAAAAAACTTTTCTGTAACATCTGCCTTCATCATGACAGGCTACGATTGGTATTGGTTTACCAATGTAGCGTCATTATAAAGGTAGAGTAAAGTATTAAGTGATCGATTCTTTCAGAGATGATTATATTGTTTAACAAACAAACAAACCATCACGCCGTTTCCCCGTAGGGGTAGGCAAAGAGGATAGAACGCCATATCACTCTATCTTGGCATACAGACCTCGCTCCCTCTACATTCATACATCTTCTCTTCGCACGCACGCCGATTATTCTTACTTTTGACATATCCATCTTCAAGTATTTGATGGACTTGCTCGTGTCATGTCTTTCTCGGCCTTCCTCGTTTTCTGCATCCATCAACATTCGCATCGTAGATCCTTTTAGCCGTTTTTTCGTTGTCCATTAGCTCTACATGTCCAAACCAACGCAGCACCCCTTTCTTGATTCTGTATAAGTAAGTATTAAATTAGATAAGTTTGTTATATTGGAATAAAAATAACGTTTTTACATCAAAAACAGTTCAAACAACTTGCATAAATATATTTTTAATGCTATATGGGTAGAGTAAAGTACACATTGATCGGTATTTTAAGAGATGATTATATTGTTTTATTAAGTTATTAAAACATCAACAGATTAAATAATTGAAAGAATATAGATGTTCAAATATGAACAGAATGGTGAATGTTACACAGCGTGTAAAGTGGCCACTTAAAGCATCCAATGACAGGTCATAATCCCTGTAGATGCCTAGACTTTTATATAACCTTCTTTAAAATGTTCTTCATCTCTGTTGTAATATGTTAATATTAACAGTTAAATCCAGTCCTTGTCTACAAAAATTTGGACAAACTCAAAATACTGTTAATTTTTATTATACCAAAATAACATTACAAATAAAACAAAATATTTGTGGCGCAAATTAAGACAGAATGGAATCATGCCAGGAACCCTTAACTGATGGCCCAATATCACAAAGGCCCAATAGCAAGAGTATACATAGTTTCAATTATCTGAAAGATGCCAGCTTCCAAAGTACTCATGCTCTCCATCGGCATGACCAGAGGGATGTTGGTTTTGGAAGCTGGGAGGTAAAACAGTATGTGCTGACGATGTCATAGATGTCCATCAGGAAAATTGGCACTCTCCATAATTGAGTTTTAGAAATAACTTCTTATCAGTCTGAATAAGATTCTTTGAGTCCAGATGGTGTTGAGTGATCATATGTATATGTGAAAAAGGACACTTTTTATAAACATATACACAATACGAGAATATCAGAACAATATCATATGTAACATTACTGCCTTAGAACGGGGAAGCTATCCCTAGTTAGGCAGTTTAGGTGAACCAACAGCAAAAATAAAAAGTATATATGTTTACTTTTACTACTTAATTAATTTGTTGTATAAATAATTACTTGTAAATTGCTGTAATAAATATGTAAAAAATAAAAATAAACATTCTAAAATGAGATAAAGACAGTCAAGACTAATAAACAAGGGACAGAAATAATACAACAATTTTTAAATTTATGCTTTAAGACAAAACCAAACAAAAGACTCATACAACCTTCACATAAGGTATTAAAAATATTATCATTTACAATAGAATATGAGTTTAAAAAAATATTTTTATTTTGTTAAATGAAATTTTTATTTTTTCAATTATTTTGTTGAGGTAATCTGTAAGGGTTAATAAATAAATAAATTTCAAATTAAAGTAAATAAAAAAAACATGAAACGTAGAAAACACCCGTTTAATTTTGAATAATCTCCAAAATTACTGCTTCATTAGTTTACGATTAAATTGTTGTTTGTCTTTTAAAAGGGTTAGTTGTGAGTTATGCAACGAATTGTAAGGTAGTTTAATATATAACAGTTTAAGTTTTGCCAAAGCTGTTTGACCTTTCACTGACTAAAGCTCAAGGTAAAATGAAAATGTACATTAGATATACCCCTATCCCTTTTATAACCTTTATACTCGTAATTCAAACCTCCATTTAATTCAGATTTACCGTACTAATAAGTTATCAGAGTCTTGGATATCAATATCATCATGAAAGATTAATTTCCAAATAAAGTCAAATAAAAAAAATCCTTTTTCACAATTCCTGTGGATTATATTTATTCTTTATCTTTCTACAGTCATAAAAATGTGGCTTTAACGAAAAAATGGCGAATTAGAGTATAAAAATGATCCTTATTTTATACATCGAATAATTTAAAAATCATTGGAAAAACTTTATAAATAATATTATTTATCAAACAAATATCCACGATCCTAGACATCTCCTACATCATCACCAATCAACGGCATCGCGTCTGAGATCTAAAAACCGTTTTATCAAAGCCACTTCTCCTATTGAATCCGAAAGAATGCGGTTTTCACTTGGGTTCAAAATATTTCTTTAAAATTACTTTGAATTTATTTACTGATAATTATTATTGTAATTTTTTGTTCGTTTGAAAACAAAACTATTTTGACCATGTCTTGTGTGGAATTTAATGTTACTAAATAATTGTAATAACCACTTACCGAATTTTGTATGTCTACCGGTTTCAAGAAGTACCTGTCTCTTCTTGGGTGCACTGATTATAAATTATAATAATAATTACCTTTATAAATTATTTTAATTATGCTTGGTATGATACTGTTGCAAATTAAAAAAATACGCATGCCTTTTAAATATAATATTAATTTACGGCTGAATATTTTTCTTAATTTTCTCAGTTGTCTCTCCGCTGCTGGATATGGGCCTCTCTTAGTTTTTTTTTTCAATCCCCTCTCTTTTGGGGTTTCACTATCATATATCATCAGCCCATCTTTTCTGTGGCCTTTTTATGCTTCTTTTCCGGTCTAATGGTCTCTACCTGAGAATTTAGGATACCCATCTGTCCATTCCCTGCCTAGCAACATGACCTGTCCATTGCCATTTTAGTTTGGCAATACGATTTATCACGTCAACGACGCTAGAAAAAATCAGACGCTAGACTAAAGTCTAGCGTCTGATTTCCTCGTTTCTAATACTATCTCTCTTCGTAATATTAATAAAATAAACAGGCAATCAGGCATTTGGGTTTCAAAACTAAGGAACTAATAATTGGTTGGATTAAAGAGTATAATATTTAGTAAAAGTAATTTAGAATTTAATTCATAAATATGGTCCCTTGCTATAATGCTAATGTTTATAATATAGAAAAAGTTCAAAATAAATTTCTACAATATATAAACTGAAAATTCACTCATAATGTGAATCTAAACTCTCTTTTTGACGTCCTAAAAAGACTTAAATTTCTATGTTTTAGATTACCTGCTGTCAGCACTAGGAGTACTTTATTGTTTCATTGCTTCAGTACTTCTTCAAATAAACATAACAGTTCATTGATACCGAAACTGCATAGGTTAGGTAACACTTATGGAACGCCTGCAGGCATTCTGTCCAATACTTCAATATTTTCCAAGTCTACAACATCAATTTTATTTGTAGCTGCTCGTCAAACAATTGACAATTAAATTTCATAAATTATAAAATCACTAACTTGTTTTTTTTTTACCCTATCCCTGTTTTTATTTTCTATAATATCCAATTGCTCTTAGGTATGCACAAATACGCATTTACTATATTTTTCTTTATTTCATCTTTTTTCTCGATAATATGCTTGCTTGATTATTAATTTTACTCACATTTTTCTTTCTTGCTAACCGTTACACTTTATTTACTTAGTTAGCTTTTCAGCATTTATTTTATTAACTTATATCTTTGCCTTTTTTGTATATATGCTTACTGTTTTTTCTTGTCAACCTTCATTATATATTTTTAACTAATTTCACGTCTTTTTTCTGAATATTTTGTGCTTTATTTTGAAGTGTATTAGCGTGCATTTTTTTTGCTTTTTGTAAAACCCCTTAAGCGTAAATGAAAAAAAAATGAATACCTAGATAATAATAATTTATTTTGGATTATATACTTAAATCAGTGTTGTAGATTTATATGAGTTGTGTCAGTTATCGGAGATATAGATTTAATCGTTCTTTGCACTAGAACATGTTGACTCAATGAACAGAAATGCCTTAATCCTGAGCTTAAATTAATTAGTTTTAGTTTGAAGACTAGATTTAATATGGAATCAAGGAAAGGGAATCTACAGATTTAAGGGCCAATTATGTGTGTCCCAAGGGAACCAATCGCATGTGAAGTAATTAAGAAAGATAAGAAACGAACTAAGGTCATTAGCTCGATTCAAACGATTATTTTCATATAAACATTCATTTTTTAGATACTTATAGTTTGCTTAGTGATAATCACATATTTCAAAGCTTCCTTACACACGTAATGCCCCTTTTGTGGTTAGATTTGTTTGAACGGATTAGACTTATCTAATATTATTGGCAATTATGTGAAGTTCGATATTACGTTATGCTTGTTCTGAGTATTATCAATTAAATAATTAACAGTAAACAGTTGGAGGTAGTCGGCTTTACATAAATATTTTCGTTTAATAAACACACATTTGAATATTGTCAGCAATACTAGCGGGAGATAATAATATTTTTTAAGTTTCATTTTAGACACCACATTGCCAAGCACCTAACACCTACATGAAATGTCATGAAATAATTTCATTTTAAATTTTTTCAATTTTATTAAAATGGAATATCTTTTCATTGATACATATAGAGATAATTAAAATAATAAAGTAAAATTAGGTATATATAAAAATAACACAAAGGTTTACATAATATCCAGAGAATAATATGTTGTTGGTCTATATACAATTTTTAATTTTTATTTTGTGACTATTGGTGCTCACATATAATTAGTGAAAGATATTTATTGTTATTTTTTATTTTATAAATTGTATTTATATTGCGATATCTTTTACTGTTTGTGAACTGAAAATAAAATAAATAAATAAATAAAAATGTAAGAGAATCTTGTAACGAAAAACTCCCTCAGAAACGTGAACAATGTCAATATCCAAAGTTATATTGTTCAAAATAGAGATAGTCCTTTCAACAGGCATAACCATTGGCAAGTTGGTACTGTTTATTGAAATGTGAAACAGTCTATGCTGACGCTGTCCAAGGTAATTATACGTAACATAAAAGCTAAAACTATATCTTCGTTCTAGTAACGAGAGAATCCTTTGAATACCCTTTCACCGCTCTAATTTCCCTGCCTTCTTTTGCACAATTGTAGCTGCTCGGTTGTAGAATAACCTACCCACTTATCTTAGAATCTTAGAGACGTCTCTTCATTATTTACATTTATATATTGTTTCCAATGTTTTAAATATGTATTTAAGAACTAAAATTTATTTACAAGTAATTCAAATAGATCAAGTCAAAGAAGGAATCGTGTGTTAGAAATACCACATTGTAATTGTAAAACGAGGCTCGCACAGAGACATGCATATTTTATAGGCCCAAATTTTTTAATTCTTTTTTTACTGATAATATTTCATTAATTCCAAACTTTCCAAATGTTCCCTCTTTTAAAAAACACGCACTATCCTAGATTCAAACTAAAGATATGAGCTCTTTTTTTATGCTATATCTTGTTGCCCTTTAATAATAAGGAATTTTTTAATGTTTTTTTTTTTTTTTAATATTTTTGTTTTTTCCTTTTTTTAAATTCCTATCAAAAAGTACCAAAGAATCTTTTACAGAATATTTTATTTTCTCTTTTTTATGTTACACAAAAATATTATAACTGTCCATTATTTATTACAGGAGCAAAAAATCATTAACATTTTCTTGTATACCCACGAACAGGCCATGCCTTTGAAGGATTTTTTGTTTACTATTTTTACTATTAACATGTATTTCATTGCTATGTAAATATTTTTTATTTTTTGAATACTCTGTTTTACCTCTTATGTTTGCTGTAGAAAAACAAAAAAATTTAAATAAAAAATCAAGATTGAAATATCACTATCTAAATATTTGAGTTGTTCCTTTCTCCTTCTTCTTTCTTTCCCATCTCATATTATCTCTTTATAGTATAGTGTTTATTATTTTTAAATAAGTTATAAGATTAAGTATAATTCCTGAGTAAATGTCCGTGTACTTGTGATTTTCTCAAACTGAACAGTTTGGGTAGGTAGGAAGAAATTGCCTTAAGGCAATATGCCCGCCCTATGTTTATATATTGTAAATGTATATAAAGCGTTAAATAAATTTTAAAAAGTACACTACATTAACTTAGGGTAGTCAATAATACCGCGCAACAATCGAAAGAAATGCGTAGTTAAATACACATTCCTCCTAGTCATCAAACTGCTGTAACCAAGCATACCCTGGAGGAACTTAGTGGGATAAAGCCATAGATAATATTCACACTCCCTCATGTAGAGAAACCGAAGAAGTTTCTTTTGAACCCTCTCCACCATAAAAGAGTACTTCAACTCACACGGTTCCCAAATCATCGAGCCACTCTCAAGTATACTTCGCATCGACGAGTTATAAAGAATTCTCAGTACTCGTGTATTACCAAAAATTATTATTACCTTATTTAAGGTATTCTCCATCCCTGATGTTATTTGTCTTAATGACTCCCGAGGGGGTAAAATCCAGTCTTTTGTCTACGAACATTTGGACACAGTAAAATATTTTAATGAAACCAACTGGTCCAAGAAGATGTTTGAAAAATTGAAAAAATGTTTTCAGGCGTTGCCTAGTATGTGGAATAATTTTGTCAGATGAATCTCTTCACAGCAATAAAGGTTTCAGCTCTTTAACTTCACTAAAATCAACAAATGGAAGAAATGAAGAAATGTGGATGTTCACACATACACAAAATTGTTAATTGTAACACAGTGTGTAAAGTGGCCACTTAAACCAACCGATGACAGGTCATAAGCCCTGTAAATGCCTAGACTTCCGGATTCCCTTATTTGAGGTATTCTCCATCCCTGTTGTCATTTGTTATTACCAAAAACCCTGGCAGTACGCAGGACGAATCCTAACATCTTCAACGAATTATTACAAACTGTTTCGATCTGATCATGAAATGTCAGGGAACTCTCATTGTTCTTGGACTGGCACCTGAAATATAAGACTAATCACTTTACCTTTCAGTTTCAAAAATGATCCAAATATGTTGCAGTTGGAATAATAATTTGGTGCCCTGAGCACGACTGCAACAGAGAAATATCACACACTACGGATACTGATAAAAATATATGAAATGGATTTAGAATAGTTAATTGTATTTTTGTAATCAGTATGGTTATTGTGGAGAAATGTTTTCATACATAAACGTAAAAAACAAATTAAATAAAAATAGATTGCTAGAAAATCGTGACGTTTTGGCCTTGGTTGTTGTGAAGTCAAGATTCGTGATAATTTTATTTATTTTTTCTTTATTTTCTTCATACATAGAGATAGTTGTAATTGTCATGCACTAGAAAATATTTCAAAATTAGTGCCATTTTCGAAATGTTGTAAATTTTACTAAAAAGTAATCACTAAGTTGTGTGTAGAGTAAAGTAGAGTACCTGTTCTTCTTCTCTGATTTTTGTCAAATATTTGTATTGGTGTGTGGCACAAAAAATAACATGGCGTTGATTTAAAAATAACATGAATTGATAATAACTCTGTGTTCTTCTTTTTTGGGATCCAGGTTCTGGAAGAACTCTGAAGAAATATTTTAAAATGTAAAAAAATCCGTTTCTAAAAACAATTAATTTGGAATGGAACCTCGTCTGGTAGGTAATTAAGTTTTTTCACAATCATCCTTCCTTGTTTATTTGTGCACAAACTATTTGACGTTTCAATTTTTAAGTATCAAAGTGAAGCAAGTCAGAAAGTTCATATTTAACGTAAATATACAGCGATTCATAGTTAGATGGGCGTTTCGGTTGTTTAAAAGGAATAGCAGTAACAGTTACCGTTTCACATTTGAAAAATAAAACGGTTTTTCAGTAACAGTTAAAAGCAGCATAGGCAAAAAATTCGGTCAAGCAACTGCCGAAACAAGTTACAAGTAACACTTGACAGGTATTCGTAACGAAAAAATAGTCAGGGCGTGCTAAATCTATACGGTTGCTCGCTTATTACCGTGACTCCCCAAACGTAACAAAAATACTGCATTTCCGGGGGAAGTGGCCAGAGGTTTTTCCTACGCCACTTTAAACTGTTATTTTTAGAAATGGTTTAATTTGGATAACATTAATATTATGACTAGTTTTTCTTTATAGTAACAGCTTTTTTTTTTGAAACTGTTTCAGCTGTTTTAGAAGAATAACTGTTTTAAAATAATAGGGAAATATCACATATCTCAAATAACGGTAAAAATATATGAAATAGATTAAGACAGATTAATTGTATTTCCAAAATCAATTTGGGTATTGTGAAAAAATATTTTCGTACATAACCTTAAAAAAAAAAAATATAAAATAATATGTCAACAATATTTTGAGTTTGTCCAAATTTGTTGATAAGTTGATATTGTTGATAAATTCACCTGGTCCATAAAAAAGTATAAAAAATGAAAAATAAAAATTTCAGGCATTACCTAGTATGTAGGTAATATAATTCAATCAGATGAATCTCACCCGCATAAATAAAGGTTTCAGCTCTTTAACTTCAAAACGTTAACAGGTGAAAGAATCAAAGGAATATAGATGCTCAAAGATGTTCAAATATGGGCAAAATGGTGAATGTTACACGTTTGTAAAGCCGCTTCTTAAACCAGCCAATGGCAGGTCATAAATCCTGTAGATGTCTAGACTTCTATATTACCTTTTCGAAAATGTTCTTCATCTTCATTGTAATATGTTAAAATAGTATTTCACTAGAAAAACGCGACATGTTTGGCATTGATAATTGTGACGTCAAAATTCGTGACGATGTTTTATAAATATTTGATTGGCTAAGAAAAATAAATCAAAATTAACATCAATCGAGTTGCATTAGGGGGGTGGCCAATGCAATGACTGTTTTGGCGGGTTAAATAACAATTTAAAAACGTTTTCCATGCTACTAATAATTAACAGAAAATATTTTTTTACACGGCAGTATTTCTAATACCCTTATTCCTTTAAAAATGTTGAAAAAAATGTGATATTTCCCTGTTGTTGTTATTTTTACCACCTCTAATTCACAGCAATGTTTACACACGCACACCCAAAAAAGACTTGACAATATACGACTAACCTCTACTAGTATCACTGATGATGCCGAAGATGATGTATGCTGAAGAATTAACCGAAAATCGGCAAGAAGTACTTACAACTTAAAATACATACCACGAAAGCCCCGAATAAGACTTTTTTAATAATGGATTTTCTGAACAAGCGTTTTTCGAGTTAGTGCTGTTTGACACTGTGCTATCGATTTATTTTCGTACTGAGGCACGTGCTTCATCAAGTCGAACCCTTTTGTTTTTACTTACCACAGTAAAAAAATACCCATATTAGATCCATATATTGTGTAGGAATATTCTCTTAGTTACGTTTAGAAACTCCAAATCCCTTTCAAAATAATTATACATTAATAAAAAAAAACTCAAGAACAACGTAATAAGTTATCAACCAAACAATGTTTAAATTAGTATCTCCTTTGCTACTTAATTACTTTATTCATGAATGTACTTTTCTATATTTGTTCATAAAAATATGTGTGTATTTCTATTTTGGTATGAATATTATTATCATTATTTTATTTTTATTTTCATTTATTTATTATGAAAATAACAATCTTTTTAATAAACACAAAATACAAGAAAACAATTTCAAAAAGTAAGACCAATTACAGATTTCACATTAATTTATTATAATTGCAGAATGAGAGGGGAAAAGAATTAAATGAAAAAAATATGTATGATTAAAATCACATAAAAAGTACATAAAAAGGAGAAGGCATGGTATAGTCCCGACTTTACTTTCCTCCCCTCTCTATCTCTGCTTTTATGAACATTTATATTAATGTATTACTAAAGATTCACAACCAACCATAATTCAGTAAATATTATTAAATATTTGTATATAACCACTTACCGACTTTTCTATGTCTACCGGTTTCGAGACGTACTCGTCTCTTCATCAGGACACCAATTAAACCAACATGCAAAACCCACTATACACCTTCACCATAGTTGTTGCACAAAAATGTAAAACCAACACGACATGCATTTTAATAAGCACATGCACTGATTAGGATAAACGCGGACTGATTAAATTATGAAAATATTATAAGTTGTTCGAGAAATAGTTGAAAAAAGGTAGAGGGAATGGAGGGGGGGGGGGTTGAGTTTAATAGGTTAAGGGTAACCATCAGTCAAAAGTAAATAAAATGGAAATATTTCACATTAGGAAAGCTTTAAAAAATAATCTTCCTTCGATCAATAATCAAACAACCTTTCAATATAGTCCTTTATACGATGTTCCACCGTAATGGTTACACTGTTTTACAGTGTCATAGTTATTTAGTAATTTGAAGTTGTTTAATATTGAACAGACATGAGAAAAAATCAAATTAATGTATGAAATAAATAGTAAAACAGAAAATAATAACATAACATAATTGAATGCGGTTTTCACTCGGGTTTTAATTTTTTTTAAATTTATTATATTTTGGCATTTGAAAAAATACTTTTTTCAACACTTTTAACTTTCATCATACCTAGTGAAACTGTTAGCTCAGTAAAATAAAGTTTATTTTTCTGTTTGAACAATGATTTTTAAAACGTCTTCTATTAAACAATCAAAGACTTCCGTTTTTATTTCAAGGTATCCGCAGTCAAAAGCCTTTGATCATTGTTTAAAAGTAGACTTGGAATTAAAAATCAAAGGTAGAATTTATTTTTCTGTTAATCAACTGCGCAGTTATTTTTTTGATTTTCGACTTTTATTAAAGACCTGAAGTTTTCTCGGTCGTAAAAAAAATGGAGGAGAAAATATTAATGTTTAAATAAATAAGAAATATTTCATGTAAAATCTTAAAATTTTCCCTTGTTTGGAAATTCACGGTCTTAAAGTAATGAATTATTTGAACGTTTTATTTTTTAATTTGGCAATGTATCCAAAATAAAACAAGTTTATTGGATTGTTATTCTACTTTATTTTTTTAAAAATATGGAATTCTACCAATTATCTGCATACACAATAAATAAGTTTTATTTTTTGTTTATTTAACACTTTTTAAACGTACATATACGGAAGGGCATATTGCCTTAAAGAAGTTTCTTCCTACCTACCCAAACCGTTCAGTTTGAAAAAAATACATGTACATATTCTAGGTAAATACAAAATTTGATAATTTTGTACAAAATTTGAATTAAAAAGTAACTAAAACCCTACACTTTATTATAAAGAGAGGAGGGGATGGGAAAGAAAGAAGGAGGAGAAAGGAACAACTTAAACATTCAGGTAGTGACATTTCAACCTTGGTTTAAATGGGGCGCCTTGTTCATTGGTGGGTGAATTATTACACAATTGAACGGCTACTAATGTGAAAGAGAAGGCAAAAAAAATAGATGTTGAATGGGTGCTAAAAGGGTTCTCTCGTAACAAGAACGAAGTGATAATCCATGATAAACAGACAAAGTGGGATTATTCAAAATATTGTGAAGAAGTGATAAAGTGTGAATGTTTTTTCTATGCCTGATACTAAGCCAGTATAGTTGCGTGCGATATTCGGTTACGCGGTCAAATTAGCGAAGATTCAAGATATAACGTATACAAACCATTTTCAATAGTTTCAACTTATCAAGCATTTCGGAATGAGCATCTGGTTAACATACATATGCAAAATCAAGGAGTGGGAGAAGCAAGCTCCGGACTCATGTTTGCTTAACATTCATTTGCAAGAAATTAATTAATTTAATAAACGTATGAAAATATGAGAGGAGTTATACTTGGGTATATCCACGAATAATTACTGATTTAATTGCCTGCGCCACATCTTCGGAAACGATATCTTTATTTTAAATTTAAATATTGTTATATAAAATATATTGAACAACTAATGCACAACAAACCTGTCCTGAGCCCTCAAAATTTGCGACACTTAACTGATGGCCATACGCTCAGTGATTCCTAACGCGTATTTGCCGTTCCTTGACCACCAGCCGGTGCGACGTGAGCTTGATGAGGAAATGAAGATGTTTTAACATAGGCAGAATAGTAAATTTACATAGTATGTAAAGTGGCCACTTAATGTGGTCAATGACAGGTCATAAGTCATGTAAATGCCTAGACATCCATAATTTATTTTTAATGATTTCCCTCTTTGCAGCAGAAAGTTTAGATCTTAATTTCTTGCTTAGAGAGAGAATCCAGCGTTTCTACAAACATTCGAACATACTCAAAACATTTTTGAAATTGTATTTTATTATTTAGCGCTCATGTTTGTAATTTTTTTTCAGTCGGAAGTGAAACTTAGCGACTTTTTGAAAAGCGCTAAAAGATAAAACCAGGGCATTTACGAACTTTTAAATCGTTTGTCCCTTTTTATAAAGCGTGAGTGTTTTGTTCAATTTGTTGTAGAAATGGAGTTTGCAAAAATCTTTCTAGAAATTGTGATTTTACCCGCGCACTTCAGTTTTCAGGACAGTGGGTTCTGGCTTGGGACGCTTTTCAGGCCCTTACTTGTTTCAGTCGCAAACAGTCTCTTCCCGGGAAAGGACGTTTATTGATAACGGGATTTATATTCGCTCCGCGCATCTTTACTCATCTGTTGCACGTTGTACTTATAAGTGTCATTTTTCGCGAAATAGTATAAAAAGCTTTTAAACTCAGAAAAAAATATTTTTCATCAGATTAAGCATATTACGTTTACAAAACGAGGATTTTTGTTCTTTAAACTTAAAAAAAAACTTAAAAATGATAAAAATTAAAGTAATCTTCATCGGTTTCCTACAAATTATAATTGATTCGGAACAATGACGAAGTTTTGAAGGAATTTAACGATTTTTTCAAATACTCAAACACCATTTATAAAATAAAACTTGTATTTCATTATCCAATATGCCGTCTATTCGTATTGTTACGAAAAAAACGTGCGGTTTATTTAATGTTATGGAAGTACCAATAGCAAAAATGACGCGATTCATTTTTATATTGAATTTTATTATTCATCGATCAATTCTCGGATTGCCACTGGAAGAAAATGGTAATGTTGGAATTCCGAATCCGAAAACATCGTTCAAAAAGGGTATCGAAATAACGCTGCAGAGCTCGCAAAATCCTTTGACAGGAGAAGGAACAGCGTTGAAATCCAACGAAAACTACCTTTACCGTAAATCTGATAAAAACCACCACAAATTCGGAAAAGAAAATAAACCGAATCGGCACAAGGGTCCGAATACAAAACGGGAACGACGAGAAGCTAATGAAAATATTAACAAGCCGTCAAATATTTCATCGACCACTTTGCACCCTGAAAAGATCGATGATACTTTCGTGAGCCCCGAACACAAGTCAGATTTAAGACTCACAATCGATGATGATCAATTCGATCGCCACAAGCAAAAACCACAAGATAATTTCACTGAATACAATGTCGGAGTTTTGATGGCATCGCATTTGGATTCACCGTTTGATTTGGAAAGATGCGGTCCGGCGGTTGACATGGCTTTAGAAGAAATTAATGAAAAGTTTCTTGCTGCTCATAAAATACGACTCAACAAGGTGCAAGGAAGGTGAGTTTTATCAGTTCTTGCATAGACATTTTTCATTTTTTATTTTTTGATTAATATAATTACGTAATTGATACATGTTGTTTTAAATACAATCTACTTTTATATTTTTTACAATATTTTAGCGGTTACTTTCCAAAAAAGAGACTAACTCTTGTGCTTGGAGAGTAATTTACACTGTTTTGTTTATTTTAATAATTTAAATACGAAATGTTATTATTTAAATTTAACATATTACAACAAAGATGAAGAACATTTTCAAGAAGACAATATAGAAGTCTAGGCATCTACAGGGCTTATGACCTGTCATTGGCTGGTTTGAGTGGCCACTTTACACACTGTGTAACATTCACCATTCTGCCCATATTTGAACAGCTATATTACTTCAATTTTTTCATCTGTTGATGTTAATTAAGTTAAAGAGCTGAAACCTTTATTTATGCGAATGAGTTTCATCTAATTGAATTATTTCACCCACATACTAGGCAACACATGAAGTTTTTATTTTTTCAATTTCTATACTTCTTCATGAACCGGGTGGATTTATCAACAATATTTTGAATTTGTCCAAATTTTTGTAAACAAGGACTGGAATCAGGTCATAAGCCCTGTAGATGCCTAGACCTCTATATTGCCTTCTTTAAAATGTTCTTCATCTCTATTGTAATATGTTAATGTTAACATCTCCCTAGGGAGTTGAATGAATTCAACCACCTTAGTGACTATAATCAAATCTTTCGCATGTATTTCTTGCCATTGAAACGATTATATTTAAAAATGGTTTTACTGTAAAAGTACCTACTAACATGAAAATAGAAAACCTACATTTTCACAATATATTTTGTTTGTTAGTGATATACCTAGGATGTTTTAAAAAATATTTTTATTTACATTTTTGATGATTTGTATCTTGATGTATTATTCATTTTTGCCATCAGAAGGTGTTTAAACCCAAATAAGTCACCAAGAGCCTTAAATAGTCTTGAAAAAGTTCTAAATCTTTAGTTGATAAAAATTTAAAAATGAAGTTTGTTAAAATAAAAGAAACAGGCACAAAATATTGAATTGATCGAGTTTCGAAATTCCGTTTTTTAACTTGGGATTTGATTACGGGTTTTTTCCACCAAGGTAATATAAAATAACAATTGGTTTTGCAATTATCATTTACAACTAAAAATCTGTAGAATTTGAGGTTTTTGCAGTAAGTGAAATAAATGAAAATATTTTTATATTTTTTTCCATCCATATTCTTTTTTTAATTAATCTTTAAAGCCTTAACTTTGTGGTCAAACATTTAACTTAATGTTATTAAATATTTGTATGCAACCACTTACCGTTTTTTCTATGTCTACTGGTTTCAAGACGTACCCGTCTCTTCGTCAGAACATCAATTAAACCAACATGCAAAACCCACTGTACAACTTCACCATAGTTGTTGCAAAAATATAAAACCAACACAACATATGCATTTCAACAAGTACATGCATTAACTAGGACAAACATGCACTGATTAGATTATGGAAATATTTTATGTTGTTTGAGAAATAGTTGAAAAAAAGGATAGGGGGTAGAGGGAGGAGCTTAAGTTAAATAAGTTTAGGGTGACCATTACAATGGTTTTATATTTTTGTGCAACCACTATGGTGAAGGTTTATAGTGGGTTTAGCATGTTGGTTTAATTGGTGTCTTGACAAAGAGATGGGTACATCTCAAAACCGGTAGGCATAGAAAAGTCGGTAAGTGGTTGTTTACAAATATTTAATAACATTTGGGATATGCTTTTTTTAAAGTCTAAGTAACTTAAATGCATTTATATGTTAACTGATGTGACAGGCGCCGTAGCTCAGTCGGTTAGACGGCCAACTGTGAAACTGGCGTCACGGGTTCGATTCCCGCCAGTTGCAAGAAAAAAAATTCAAGAAATATTTTTTCTCAATTGGTCCTTCCATATTTATTTATTTATTTATTAACGGACATTGTCCATGTAAACAGTTTATAGGGTTTAAATATTACAATAAAAGAATAGTTTAAAACATTAAAAAAAGAAAAGAAGCATTGACAAACATAGGAGACATCGAGATAAGATTTGGATTATTTATTCAGTGCTCGTTCAAATCGTTGTAAACTCAAACCAAAAAAGTCCAGATCTTGTCTTGAGTTAACAATACGACAAAGGCGGGTCATTGGAGAATAAGGCCATAGTTTGTTATATGCTGATCGATGAACAGTACTTTATTGTTTCTCAACCTATGGGTTGTAATATTGAATTTTACTTGTCCCAGTAATGATGGAACATCGATTATACCATTTAGTATGCCGAACATACATTTGGGGTCAATATTAGTTCTACGTTTTTGCAAACTAAAAATATTTAAAATTGACTCTATATCAGCATAAAAATAATTACCTCTCTCTAGTACAAGCATTCACGCTACTTTTCGAAGCAAGCGATGTTGGACTGATTTAATCAATTCCCTCAATCCCTCAATCCCACCTGCTGACACGCCTCTAGATTGAGGCTTAGCGGGTTATTCCTTTTAAAAAAATGTAATTAAGCTGACCATTAAAAAAAGCCATCATCATCATAATTTGCATATGAATTTAATTCCAATTTCAGTGTCCTCAGATCAGCTCTGTTTGTGGAAGGTAAAGTGATCAATTTTAAGCTCCAGGTCCAGGAACAGTGAAATATTGTAGTTTAAATAACTTTTAAAGTCAATATTTCCCATCTCTCTGCCAGGAATCAAACCCAGGACCTAAAGCATAGTAGGCAAACGCGCTGGTTCGATTCCTTCCACTGGTTGATGTGAAATATTTATTCAAAGGGGTATTTTTACACCAGAATGTTTCATGGTGGACTGCTATCTGAAGCGTAAGAAAAATCTTCTTACCATAATGTAACAAAAATTATACGCTGCAGTTGGTGTACAAATGCAGTATCCTATACACCATTAGATACGAAAAGGGAATGATAGTTTATATGCACACATACAATTTTGTAAGCTCTTTTCTTATATTTCATTAGATTATGTTATTAGATTAACAGCGGATTTTTTTAATTAGCTGTAGTATTGTAAATATCTGTCTTTTTATTTTTTATGTGAACAGCTGTAAAAATCCTAAATAAATAAAACGTTTGTAATGATTTATTTGTAAGCAAACTTTTTTTAAGGTGCTGAAAGATTAAACCAAGGCACATAGTTAACTAATTAATAGTTTTGCATCACGCAAACTCTTGAAGGGTACACGGCAAGAACGGGTTCATTAACAAAAAACGAATTTTACAAGCAAAAAGAATTGGATAAACTTCATTCGTTGGACTCTGGATTCTTGTATTTAAAAAAAATAGGTTATAAATTAATGTCATTTTTTTAATATACAATCACTGAAAAAAACAAAGAAAAACGTCTGCTTTTTGTAAAAATAAATACATTTTTTTATCTGACAAAAACAAGCTCGTAGCAGCAATCGTCTCGTTTTGACTGTTTTTATAGCATTTATTAGACAGGGAGCCACACTTTGTTTATTTTGAATTTCCCATTTTATTGAACTCATTCAGCAGAACAAACAAAACAACACAAGACATGATATTCTAAGGTTCAGACATTTGAATAAAAAAGCGTTGAGATATACTCTTCAAATATTTTCTTTTCCGTAATTTATAAAAAGATTATAAAATTTAGGCCTGTTATAGCAAAATAAATTAAAAACCATAAATACGCCGATCATTTAACTAGCGTTCACTCCCGCTCACTGCTAATAACCTACCGAGCAGTGTCTCTGTCTTCCTTGGTATAAGTTCTATGTTCGTGCTCTTTTTTATGTAGTAAAACAGATTTATCACGGTATTGACATCTTTTTCATTTCGTTAATTATTTTTGGCATAGCAAGGATAAATATTTTTTTTACTAAAATCCAGCATATTTATACAAAATTTACTTTCCGAATCTGTTGTAAAAATCTTCATTTAAAGATTACAAAAAATACAACTTTATCATTTGAATAAAAAAGAAACTTGTTTTACAATGCCGCACAAGAGTTAATAAGAAATTTAGCATCTTTTAGTTGGCTGGAAATTTTTTTAAGTTATGAAAAAAAATTGTATTTTTCTCCATCAAATTGTTGTCATTCCTTATCCTCTGCAGCTTTATTGAAATCTTCCACCTATGTTATTTCATACAACCCTTTTGAAATTCCTCTCGAAACATTTTATTCTATAAATAAATTGATAAAATATTTATGAAATACGACGAGGGGTAGAAAATGATTTATCAACAACTTTTTCATATTTTTTTATTATTCATTAACAGTGGTAGTTAATTTGTAGATATTTTATAACATATTTAAAAAGCAATAAATTATACGATACTTTTTAAGTTTATAAATCTTACATATACGAGTATTTTTTTTTTTGATGTACACATAAGTACTTATATATTTTATTTATTTATTTATTTTCATTCTTTAAATGTTTGTTTCTACAAACAGTCGTTATCATTTCATCATCAAAAATGTTTTCCCTCTCCGTTGCAACCAATTTAAGTATAAATAACTCCCAAGGGAAGAAATCCGACCATTCTGCAAGCATTTGGACATACTCAAAACATTGTTGAATGAACTACCCGGTAAAAATATAAAAAGAAGAAGAAGTTTAAAAATCAGAAAATAGTTTTCAGGCGTTGCCTAGTAGGTGAATTGGTTCAGCCGGATAAATCTCACCCACGTGATTAAGGTTTCGGCTCTTTTACTTCACAAAAAGTCAAATGGAAGAGTTGAGAAAATGTGAATGTTCAGACAGGCAGAATTTATTTATTTATCATCATATATTACCTACACAAAATTACAATTTAATCAACATAAAAAAATCTCCATATTAGATTCAATGTACATATAGTTAGCCATAATTGATGATTTAAAAAAACGTTTTTAGTTTAAACATAATTATATACTTACACTACAGGGGCGTACGGTGAGGTTTTCGTTTTCGATTAAGTAATCAGTCACTTGGTACTAACAACATACATAGGTAAAATATATGCCTACTACTAACATAGTAATTCAAATTAAGTGCTTTCAAATCAGCAACTTTTAGCCATAGTTCCAGTATAAAAGAGGTACATTTTTTAGTTTAATCTTATAATATCATCGAATGCACCGAATTAAGTGCTATTTTTTTATAAAACGATTCCAATGTACGAAAAACAAACATGAATTGGTCTGTTAGAACTGTTTCCACAGAGCTACTTAAAATCTCAATTTGCGCATGCGTGGACTTGTGAATTTAGTACTGGGTGAACGCCTCATAGAAACTATCTGACGTACGCAGTTCCGTATTTCAGAATAAGACGGAGCGCTGTGACTTTTACTTCAGTCCGCGCGTGATGGCGCAGGCGAAAGGTTGTATGTGGGCTTGTCTCAATTATTGAGAACTTATTTAGGAAAAAACATCAAACCCATCTCAAATTGTTACAATTAACAACAAAATAATTTTAAAATATTTGGTATAGTTACTAAGAAGATTAGTCAACTTCTAGCTGATTTTATGAATGAAAAAATAAAAAGATACTGATTGTTTGAAAGTCAATTTTTTTATGAAAGCATTCAGTCTATGCACGGACTTCGATGTTGCACTGTTTCCTCCTATTTTTCGTATGAAAACGTATCTTGTTTATTATTTTATTTTTCTATTACATTTTATACTAAGTTCAGTACTGCCATTTATTTTTGTGTTTTTCTTAAATTTTATGAAGCTAATTAGAATATCACATTTAAATGATCACCAGTGACCGAATTGTTTTGAGTGACATCGTCAGACTAGTAGGAGTCTTAACAAAATATTTTGTTAGGTAATTACTGACTTTTTAAATACGTCTTTTTGACTTGAAAATCATATTCTTTCCAGCCCTTTGGACCTTTTTTATCTACCCTTTAACAATCTAACAACCACAGATTGATAATCGAATTCAATCATTGCATGTTTTAAACAAATAGCTGTGCATCCTTTAAAATGCGTGTCATAAATAATGTTTGCAAATGCTTTGCGTACTGTACTGATGGTGCATTCACATTTTATGCAGTGAAGTTCTTAATGGAGCAAAAGGTACGTCTAAAAACATATAGACATTGAATAGTCAGTATATACATAGTTTGTTTGGCCACAAATTTAATTCTATGTATAAAAATAATTAAACAATAATATAAAAGTATATTAACAGGGCTTATGTTTCTTTCTTGAATTGTATAATTTATAAAATTTGTGAAATTAGTGAATCTATTAATGAAGAGAAAATCTCAATTTGTTCTGTATCCTCCCGGCCATCACCCTTTTTCTAAAAATCTCTACAGTAGCAACTTACCACGCGTCCTAAAAATAATGCTCTTTGTAAAAATGTGAGTGTTATCACTGCTAGCGGCATGGCTCGAGGATGGTTTTTCTACTAAAACTCGCCGGTTGGTTGTAATTTTCAACCCCTTGAAACCCGCCCTTAATGCTAACGTGTGAAGTAAATTGGACGATTGCTAATCCGGCCGGCGCCTAGTGCCCGCCAAGTTGGACTTGTGCTAGTATTATTTTTATTTATTTATCTTCATTTTTGTTTTTATAGTCGAGATTACTGGATACTAGAACGACCTTTAAAAAAATCTTTTGTTCCATAATTTATGGTTATATTAGAGAAAAATAGATATATTCGTGAAAGTTCACGTGTTTGCTGTTATTCAATATCTTGAATTACGGTGACATGCGAAGTTTCTAATTAAACTTTTATAAATATCTTGTATAAAATTTTCGGCCGAGAACCGTGGTACTAGAACAAATGTAATCTATGAATAGCTAATTCTAAAATTGAATAAATATGTGAAACTGTTTTTCATTTACTGACAAAAATTGTGTTTAGTCACTTATCAAAACAACTTTTTTATTGTGGTTTAGGACAAACATGATTTCTATTTTGAAAATGACAATAAATTAAACTAATATTTTCAATAAAAATTAATACCTTTTTGAAAAGGGAAAACAGAAGTCTAGAATTACGAATGTTCATGTACAGGGCTAACGATCAATCATTGTATGGTTTAATTGGTTTTATGTTTTTTTTTTTTTAACTATGGATAAAAAAGAAAACAGATTTAAATAATTACTTTTTTAATGTAGCGTAGAGACCATTGCAGGAGACTACTGCGAGATATTGCATTGATTTATGTACTACTAAGCATGCTGTCCAGGTACCCTTTGAAATATATGTAATAATATTTAATTTCAATTTTTGCCATTATTTAATTATGTACGTGCTTCCTTTTTCCATAATATTATATCCCAAATCAACACGACGGCTTTGGCTTCATAGACTTTGGGATACGTTTATTTTATTTTTTTGTAATATGTATGTATTTGTTTGAATAAAGTAAAAATTGAAAAATATTTCATTTAAAAAAAAACAAAAACATTTATGTTTTGATTGATAATTTTAATATTTTAATATCCTTTATAAAATTGTAAATGTCTATCGTATTCTTCGGGAAGCTTTTAATGTTTTTTTTTATGTATCCCCACACACAGGCCATGCTTATGTTTTCATTCTCAGAGCATCCTCTTTATACTCATCCACAATTCGTCTTTCTTCTCCAACTAACACAGTGTCCATGCGGCTTGACTGTGAGATCATTTTCTCATCCACTATCAAAGATATTTCTACAGTATCTCTTTTTGAATCACGTCTGAAGAAACATCTTCTCAATCTATCCTACTTTTATTTTTCCTGTTAATTTCCTTTTGCCCTTGAGTAATAGAATTTATTTTAGGTCATTTATGTACATAAATCATTTATATTTTTGGTTTTAAGTTTAAAGTATTTTATTTTTTATTAAATACGTTTTGTAACTTCAATTATAAAAACAAAACCTTTATTTTGATAATTGATTGGAATTAATTGCCATTTGCCAATAATCCTGCCAAAGTACAATTGACATTATGAAAAAAGTTATAAAAAAAAATAAATTCAAAGAACGCTTTGTGGGTTAATTTCGTTTGTGTGCTAGTGTAATTTGTATTTTTATGCACCACAACAGGCTTTGAGGCCCAATAACAGTGGTGAAATACATCACAGTTCACCCAGGCTTGAAAAACGTCACATTTATTTATTGTTTTCTCACCGGGAATCGAACCCAGAACCTTCCACGTGTGAGTCAAGTGCCTCAACCACTACGCCAGGCTTCCATTTATTATAAAAAGTAACATTTTTTTTCTTTTGGCATTCTGAAGTCTCATCACGTTAGGCAGACAGCACCCTACAAGAAGTAAAATATGTTATACATTGGCACCATACGATTTTTTTATCGGTTTTTATATTATTAAATCAAACATTGGAACGTCAAAATAAGTCAAATATCGTTATATCTACATAAATATAAGTATTAGAAAAAGAATTTACAAGGTTATACAAACTTTTATATTGATCAAGTTTAGCATTTTAACGATTAATACGGCGTTTTTGTTATCAACTGCGCGATCAGGCGATCAACTAAGTTTAAGGCGGGGAATTACTTTGAAATTCGTATGAAAGTAGCCTCAGTGTATAAGGCAAATGGAAGAACTGATTTTGCTGCCTACTAAAATTTCAAGCTTCATATTTCAAACTTCTGAATTGGCGAATTAAGTATGACTACAATTTTCTCTCTCTGTGTAAAGGCGGATGCAGAATTCAGTTCTTTTTGTAAAATAGAACCAGATCCCTTGGATATATGTCTGCCTCGTTGTATATTAGTTAACGCGTTTGATTACCATTCTTGAAGTTTTGGGTTCGATTCGAGTTTTCAGTTTTTCATTTTTTTTTTTATTATAAATTATTTTTTTATTATAAATTTAAATAAAGGCTACTGGAAGAATACAATAGATATCAATAAATTAAAAAAAATGAGTGCTGATATTGGAACACAATTTTTTTGTCACCAAAAGTGAGAAAATTATAGTAAAAGTACATTCTATTCATTAAAAAAGGTGGGTATTTAAATTCGTTTTTTTAATCCATAATTGCAACAAAAAATTAAATCGAAATAAATTCAAATAATTAATATTTATCATACTGTCCATATGAAATACATTGAACAGTTTTGGAGCTATGAGAAAGGAGTGTCTTTGCCCGAGTCTGGATTTACAGTAAAGGATTTCAAATAAACTATTCAATCTTTGACTAGATTTTTTAACAAACAAGTTTTAGTAGAGGATGTAAGGGTTGCCTACTAAAAGCATGTGATTTCAAATCGGCCCTTTGGTTTGATATTTTCGTGCAACAATTATAGTGAAGGTTTTGCATGTTAGTTTAATTGGTGTCCTGATGAAGAGACGGGCACGTCTCGCAACTAGTAAACTTTAAAAAGTCGGTAGGCAATATACAAATATTTAATAACATTTAGTAAAGTGTTTGACCGCAAAGTTAATGCTTTAAACATAAATATGTTTTTCTTGACAAGATTCTTCATTGCATTTTCCAGTTCATTGTCACTTCCTACACACCACGTAGGTAAAGTACACATAATCCAATCCCAAATATTATATGCAAACACTTACCACGAAATAAATATTTACCTTTGATGAAATCAGGGGGATGATATTATACATACAACCATACGAGTATATAGAAGATGTTTGGATCCATCGATTTCATAACGATTTGAAACTGTTTGGTAAACAATCATAATTACGACATAATGTTTTTAATATATGCTTACAAAACAGATACAAAAAAAAAAAAAAAAAACAGATACATATACATGAATACAGGTCAAAAGAACATATCAGGGGCGTGCGGTGGGGTTTTTGATTAGAAAAGCAATTAATATAAAAGTAATTGGTACATAATAATTTATGTTATTTTATTTTATTTAACTTTTTGTACATAATGTTATTTGTACATTGGCAGGCTTATTGCCAAATGGCAATTTCTTCCAACCAACCAATCAAATAGAAGTTTTATTTTTATAATTCAAGTTACAGAACATATTCAGTAGAAAAAAAGATTAAAAAGCTAAAGATATATAAAAATAGAAATAAACGTATTTGTTTATAAATTAACTTAAATCAAAACTATAACTCAATGGGGAAAAGGAAAAAAAGAGGAAAGAGGAAAAGGAAAAGGAGAAGAGATAAAGGAAGAGAAAGAAGATGTTTCTTCAGACATGATTTAAAAAGAAATAATGAAGTAACATCTTTGATGGTGGGTGGGAGATGATTCCACAGTCGAACCGCGTGGACACTTTATGAGTTAGAGAAGAAAAAGGCTATATATACACTGCCCCTAAAAAATTAAAGACAAACCAAATACTTTCTACATATGATTAGAAATAATGACAATAATTTTACCTATCTTGTAATAAATTGTAATAACAAATCAACCAACTTTACCTTACGTACATATAAACTATAATAAATAATTGCGAAGTATTTTGTGACATTATATTTTATTTGACTAAAATTCAGTGAAATCAAAATAGATAGGTATTATCTTGTTAGAAAACATGATTTTTCAACGACAAAGATTTGGTCATTATTTGAACTAAAAAAAT
This sequence comes from Micrasema longulum, assembly GCF_059751315.1. NCBI lineage: Eukaryota > Metazoa > Arthropoda > Insecta > Trichoptera > Brachycentridae > Micrasema > Micrasema longulum. Next base: position 1,844,936 of record NW_028277385.1, on the reverse strand, counting down.
TAACATAATATGTAGTAGATTTTAAACTGTTCAACACTATATTTATGTAATGTTTGAATTAAATTTTACATTTTATTTTGTATTCCTTCTCCACCACAAAATAATAATTATTATATTATGTTCATCGCCAAAATACCAAAATTGCATCTGTGCTGCGCGGCGTTGCGTTTGCATCGCATCTAAACTACATGGAAAATAATGTATTGGTATGTTCGATTGCTTCCGTTGCCTAGTAAGAATTTTAGTCTGCAATTGCGCGCGGATCACCCGTTCAGTACGGCGCTGGAACGGAATTTCGAATTTGGTTCCATCGCGATCGTTCTTTAAGTCAATACCCAGCCAGCTAGTAGTAAGTACTTGCCTATCAGTACGCACGTGACAGCGCTGGTAAATGGATGTGCTGGGAGTTTACGTTGGTTTTCAACATTTTTCTATAAGGCGATAGTACAATACCTCCGCAATTTATCGCGATTATTAGTAAAATGATTACTACATTATTTGTTTATAGTAATCTAAATGTTAGGTATTAAGACTGATAATTTATTTATTAAACATGCTATTTTATTGACATTATTAGGCTAAATTTAGGGGAATCAATGGTTCCATGTGTTCTATGAACGGACCGTGCATGGTACATATTGTCGCCGTTCAGGTCAAAGTCACTAATATAAATTGAAGCGCTAACTTTGCAGTTATTCGTCATAATAAAATAAATAACTTTTTTTTTAACCACTTATTTTTTTTCTACCGACCGGTTTTAAATCTATACAAGCTTCTTTATTTAGGTATACTTAACGTATGAACTCTATCCTATTTTATTTTATCCATGTTTACTATAAACTAAATATGGAGCTTATAAATCAAGCCTTTTTGTCTTGTAAGGATAGGAAGCGTAATATGAGATGGATACGATCTTTAAACTAGACAGAAGTGAAACACAAAAGTGCGGCCTTATTTATGTCTTCGAAATTATTTTTTTCTTGCAACAAGCAACATTACTACATTACTAGCGTTTAGACATAAAGATAAAGAGGTTTCGATACAATGGTCGTCTTTCTTGGGAAGTAATTAGTTCCTCCAACTAATTCCGACCAATAACAATAATCATTTACTACCACTACTATAAATCTACCAAGTAAATAACTTTTCAACCGAGGTGAAGGAGTTTTTTTAAATTTTTTTTATTCATAAATTTCCTAAAAAATACAAAAATTCTTGTAAATGTTATCAATGTAACATTGTATTTACCTTACCAAAAACGATTAGGGCTGGGCTGAAGTTCATAAAAAAGTTAATAAGATATTGTTTTAAATTGAATATTACAACTAGAACTAACTTCTTTTTTCAAAAAAAGAGAATACAATTCTATAAAAAAAGGTTTCAACTAAAGTATTTCAATATTGTTTTTAAAGTATTACCTAAGGCATAATTCTCAGTAGAAATAAAAAAAATGTCACAAAAATGTATGTGATTTAAAATGCTTGTATTTCTTTTCAAAATCAAAAAAATTTAAATTTTGCTTCTGCCACTTTCATGTTTAATTTTTTATCTTTCAATTATTACCACAAATTTTAGTTAAATACTTAGTTTTTATTGGGATCCCAGATACCTTAGTTTTGTCTAAATTTGAAATGGCGTAATCTCCTGGTCTAAAAGTAATTATATTTTAGTTAAATAAAACTTTTAAGTATAGTTTTTAATAGAAATACCTTTAAAAAAAAATTTTTTTCAATCTAATTTATGTTTTTTTGTTTATTTATTATTGCGCGATTTAAAAAAAACATTTGTTTTAAAATGGCGAAACCGTATGATTTCCTAATTTTGCGTTCGTTTTACCAGACTACAGCCTGAATAGTTTATAAATCTACGCAATATCTTCTAGCAGTCTCTTGCAATGGTAAATCGTTATTGATAAATCGATAACGATCTAGGGTGACAATGAAATCCAGTTCTTAACATTTTGACAAACAGTATTTTTTATGGATATTTTTTTATTCAAAAGTGTTATACCAACACAAAAAAAAATTTAGGAATTTTTCGTTGCAAAATTGTATGTTTTTAAACGGATTTTAGTTTAATAAATGAAATAAATACAAAATATAAATAATATAAATTAAGATGGTTGTGAATCGATTTTCAAGTGTGTTTATTGTGTTTGTATTACAAATTGATGGTCGCAAAACAAAAAACGATTTGATTTTGCAAAAAAACTTTTTGCTTATAAAATTATTTTTTTTTTAAATTCTAAGCTTCAAAATATACATTTTTTTGGCGTATTTTAGCATTCGTACTTATTAAATCTGATAAAAATCTACAAAGCCTTTCCAATTTTAACCTCAAATCGCTTTCTTTAATCTTCCCACGCCAAATTTAGAGACAAAATTTGTATTAATCAATTTTGGACGATATTTGATTAAACTTACGTAGAAAAATAAAAACATTAAAAGCGAGTTCCGAAAAAAAAGCCTTCTTTGTAAATAAAACATTCGTTTAGTGAAAAAAATAGTGTGAAAATTGCTAGTTTTAGAACCATCTAAAATATACCATTTACAAAGAGCTAAAAATATTGATTTGCCAAATAAAACTCACTGTTTTAAAAGTTGTCACTAGTCTTAAAAGTTGCTTATACAATATATCCCGAGCCGATGTCATATGAAGACATGAAAAAATATCGTCAAATGGCTTTAAATATCTTAAAGTTAAAAAGTTATTAATATGAATAAAATTTTCAAGCAGAATTTTAATTAGTGGCAGAATATCTGTGTTTGGGATCGTTTTTCTTGTAATCTATGAAAGATAGACAAAAGCATTTTTTATGTACTGTAGAATGTCTCCCGTAGAATTGGGTATTTTCATAAACTGGGGATATGATTTTTAATGTATTCAGTATTTAAAGAATATTTTTACGATTCGAACCATATAACTATCAAAATCTGAAACGAATGTTTTCATTTATAATTTCCTATTTAAAGTTTGATAGAAATAAAACGGCCCGTAACTGGCCAAAAGGGTTGATGACGTCACGCGTGACTTATATATCCTACGTTCACTCAAATCCTATACTGAGATACTCCGACGCGGGCGGTTTGTGGCTTTTTATTTGTTTTTTCTAGTTAAATTTCGTCTTTTCCTTTGTTTTTTTTTTGTTTTCATTTATAAACATCCATAGCATTATGACTAAAATTGTTTTTTTACAAGGAAAGTCCGATAACTTGCCCAAAATAGATATAATCATGATGGGTATTTTTTTCTCATCCAATACAAACTTTTTAAGTTCGAGTATATGAATGTAAAGGCCGTAAGGTAAGCAAATATATAATGTTTGCTTCCAGAATGTATTCATTCAAATAGTTGTATTATTTGCATGTACTATAAATATATTGTTTAGCGTACATTTAATGCAAAAGGGAAGTAACGTGACTTTGACACAACATAATCCATAAAATACCATTGCTTGTAAACATCTCTGTTGCTCGAGTGCGTGTTAATGCCTTTTTTTATTAAATGTGATTTACTTAATACATCAGCTAGGGTAAATTACGGAGACAGTGCTATAGATTACATTCAAGTAAAACGGACGGGTGATATTTGAATGGTAAAAGGTCGAGTCACCCCAGCAGAACTTAAAGTTAGAACCAAATCGTACTCGGTGACGTTGATTTGCGATGAAGTCTAGGAAATAATAGATTCCTGCAAGTGTGCAGCATCTCAAGGTCAGTTGCCATTTTGTAAATGTAATAAATTTCACAAATAAGGTAGGTTTTCATACAGCAATTTTTTAGTAATTTTATTTTTTATTCATATAGAAAACCAACGGTTTTACAAATTAAACTAAGTAACATAAGTACAGAAATATAATACAAATATAAACAATAACGTTCAAAGAATAAACTATTTTAGTATTGTAGTACCTGTCAAGCTTTATAAGTGCTAATTTCAGTACCTACTGTTAGTAAATGTTTATAGTCTACAGTCTACACCATAAAATATAGTATTTCGTACTGAACAAGACCTACGGAAAAAAGAATAGTGGTTTGTTTTTTTTAACATCTCGTTTCATAACGTTCAAATGCGTTAAACCACTTTTTCTGCATTTTTTCATTAGGTACTAGGAATGGCGAAAAAAGCTTTATTTTGCGTCTTCACCGTAGTGTTTGTGCACATCGGAATTAAACAGTACTTGTATCTTATAACTAAAGACATTTTATGCGCGTTAATTAGTTAAAACAACCAATTACAACAAAAACAACACGTAGGCTATACAAATTCGTATGAATTTGTTTGAACGGTCAGTCAAATTCGTAACGCGTGACGTCACAAGCCCATACGGCATCCGAATGTTCGTTTTGGCGCCAATTCAAAGTATACGTTTTTAAACCGCTCTGAAAAATTAACGCGTGGACATAAAAAAATAAAAACAGTACAGTTACCATCGTAATTTTTTTTTCAATTTTTTTGCAAAATAAAAAAAAAACGTGAAAATACCCTATTATTATCAATAATAATACCATTTCCTAGCGAGACGTTTTTTCCAATTTAATCGGCATTTACGTAAAAAAAACACTTTTTCTTTTCTGAAATTCTATGTTGGTTTTAAAGGTTTTGGCTAAAGAATAGTTTTAAAAAAAATTAAGAACAATTTAATGAGTTTTTTTATTTCCACGATTTACTAAAATCTCAAGGTTTTTCTAGAGAGTGCTATGAGTAAAATGTACAATAAGTGTATAATAATGATAATTAATGTTAGAATAAGTATAGATGTAAATATTGTATTGTACTATGTTTATTATGGAACTTAATAAAATAAATTACATAAAAAAAGAAAAAAATAGTTTACTTAAGCTGGGACATATTAAATAATAGAATACTACTATATTATTTTGCTACACCCGTCATTTTCAGCATAAAAGGTGTCACGAAAGGTTGCTAATCTTACACACGTATTTATTATTATTTTTAAATTAATTGTTTAACTTATTATGAAAATAAAGCTTTGTTATTAGTATTACATAATTTTTATTATTTTACAAGAACACTACTACAGTTTCGGGAGAGCACTCCTCCCATCGACGGGTGATATAAAACTTTTATAAAACTTTTTTTATCACCCGTCGATGGGAGGAGTGCTCTCCCGAAACTGTAGTAGTGTTCTTGTAAAATAATAAAAATTATGTAACACTAATAACAAGGTTTTATTTTCATAAAAATTTACAATGAAGTGTTACGAAGTGAATGCCAATTCAATTAACAAATTGTTTAACGTTTAATATGCAAAGCCCTAGAGTAAAACATATTTTAATAGCAAATATAACACGTTTGTTCGTGTTTACGACAATTTTGTTGAATGCGAAGCGAAAAATAGAGGAAAAATTATAACAAACATATTGTTGCGAAAATCAAAAGAATCCAGCCTTCTATTCCATATCTCACTTGAATTGACTTTTATTTGAAATGTTTCTTGATTTATGAAGGATAAAAGGAAGGCCATTGATAGTAAAATATGAGAACATTTCGTTTTTATGGTAAAAAATTCCTCAAAAAAGAAATGTAAGAATACTTCTAGAATGATACATTTTTATAGACGATATAATACGGAGCATCTGATCAAATACCTCATTATTGTATGACGTCTCAAATCATATTAAACCTTGTCAACGTATAAAAAAGATATAGTTTTATTAATGGTTCATAAAAAATCGATGATGCATTATGATATATTTTTTTCATTAAGGATTCCTCGTCAGTAATATTTTTCATCCATAATGACTTCGGAGAAAATGCAATTAATGTTATAAATACTGAATAGTTTTTTTAATTTTATGTTTTTATTTAAATTGTTTATGTATCTAAAGAGTTTAAAGTGCCATACTAATCCCAAATAAAATGTGGCAATATTAGAATCAGCAACAAAATCAGAACATTAAGAGAAAGCGGGGTCCGACTTTTCTTTATACAAACGTAGTCCCGTATTTTCTCCCTGGATTAGACAAGAGCAATGGTTTTTTTGTGCACTATAGATAGTTACTATTGACGTGTGCCTATTATTTTATTTTTTGAATACATTGTTGATTATAGGAATTAGGACTATTCAAAAACGATTTAAAGCGCCCAATTCTATCTGCTGTCTTTGGACGTACGGTATAGAAATATGATTACTATTTTTTTAAAAGACAAGAGGTATGACATAGAAAATGTTATTCTGATGCAATGATGTAATAACTTATATTTACATATAAGTTATTCATTTTAAAATACTTGATACACTTCCACTTATTTATTTGACCAATTAGCGCTTACACCCTCTAATGGGTATTTTAAAATTAATTTTAAAATACAATACATACAAGTAAATATAAGTCATTACATCATTACAATGGAATTCCATCAAAAATTGTCGATAAAAATTTTAAACAAAATTATTCTGATGCTTTCGAAAAAAAAAACAACTAAATCGGTTCACTTTTGGGGTGCAAAAAACGGCGTTATTAGTCCAATGTGCAGCTGTCTTTTACACAATATTGGGTAGGCCTCCGCAAAACAGAGTCAGAAAAACAATGTTCGAATACCTTTTCATCAAAAGCCTTATCCACTGCCTATCCTTTTAACCTTAAAATAAATATCACAACAAAACTATTCTTATAGCTCTATAAAGTCGGTCAGGACATCTACGAAAGAGGTTTTTGTTATTTTCAATCCATTGACCGTAAGAAAAGGTTTTATTTAAGTCACATGCTTGAAGGAAAAAAACTAAACATAACGACACAGGAACAAATAAGAGATCACATTTGAAGTAACTTTTTAAATTTCCTAATTTTATAACAGTTAATGGTCACAGTTCACACAGCTACTTAATATTTCATCATCATCACCGCGCCAATGTCCACACCTGATGGTGTATGGGGCACTGCATTAGTTCACTAAACGAGTATATCGATCATCTACTACATGAAAGTAAAATGATCAGTCTCACGTTTCAGGTGCCAGTCCAGGAACATGAAATATTGCAGTGCTGAACCACCTTTTTAATCAATATATTTAAGGACAAAACACCTAGGCTTGAAGAAAATCACATTATTTTTTCCTTCAATTCATCAGCGTTTAATTCTCCTTGGTAAATTTACTGAAAAATAATTTGTTTGTAATGTTGTTAATTGCCCTTCGTGCTTCTGCGGATATCCTAATCAATCTTCTGAACACATCCTGTGGTCTTGTCCCTTCACCTTTCTATGAATACTAAATAGAGCTTTTCGTTCCAATCCGTACCGCTTTTATAGATCCTGTCGGATATACAGATCTGGTGACTTTTAATAAGAATTTAAAACTTTCAAAATGATTTCAGCGAATTAATAATATCTAGTCAATTTAGTCCCATTTATTAAATAATTCAGATCCCTCGTTTCTTCAAGCCAATGAAGTACATATTATTTACTTCTAGATTACCTTCAATCAGCACAAAGATGCCAAGGCTAGTGGATCACAAAGAAATCCTTCGGAATGCTTTTCTTGTTCGGCAACGAGTAATCTTTCTTTGTATTTAGGCTCTACCAAGGAGACTTATATCCCCAAATGCGGTGTGTGGTATGTAACAGGGGCAAACCGTGAATAGAAGCGATTATGCGCAGCTTACCATTATATTTGACTAGCCATAATAATGTTTTATTGTAACTTTATTTATAAAAAAACAAAAAAAATATTTATATTTATTTTAAATCATTTCCACAGTTTTTAAAAATATTTTTTATCCTAATATGAATATAAATTTTAATAAAGCGCGCCCAGTGCCTGCGGTGAGCCAAGAAACTAGCCGATTATTCCAGCTTATTTTTTCATGCAAATAAGTATACTGTGTTTTGAATGTATTAACCCCAGTGCGGGTTTTTTTTCAATGCCAGAACTTCGCTATATTATGTTTTTTCCTTGTGATAACACGGTGTTACATAACCGCGTGTAAAGGAATTTTGTGGCACAACCTTTCAAGAGCTAAAACAAGATATAAATGTATTTCTTTCAATTTACCTTCAACAGAAAAAAGTTTATACATCATACTGTTTGTTATATCATGAGATTCAATCTCAATTTATTTTTATCTCTTGCCATACAATCAGAGCTACCATAAAGTGCATCCATCGACAGTATTTCCCTCATTTTTCTTTTGCTAACGTCTTTGTATTTTCTCGATACGTCAAAAACGCTTCTTTGATTTATACTCAGAAATAAAAGAACCTCAAAAACAATTTTCCGATATATTTCTTTGCTTGGTTTCATTTTATGTTTTTAGTTAATATTTCAATAAATTTTTATGGGAATAAGTGAAGTATAATTTTCTGAACTTAGTATGTAAATAAAACAATAAAAATCGAAATAAGGATCGAGAAGAAAGAAAAAACATGCATACATGAACTCTTTTATAAAAACGTAAAATACAATATGTTTTTATCTCGATAAAATGCTATAAAAACTGTCATTTGGTAAATAAATAAAAAACATTGTAGGCTTACAAATTATATCGTAAGGTTATTTATAAATTTAAAAAACAAATAATTAAATGGTAAAAACAACTATTAAATGGTAAATACAACGATATATTATGAAAATTGAAGCTTTGTCTGCGAAATAGGACTGGAACCCTGGCCAAGTATTTTCAAATCAAAGGCTACCTACCATCTTGCGAAAATTCTGATAAAAGAAATCGTGTGAAAATAAGTCCGTTTGCGCGTTCACCTGCCATTCTTGCGGTCCCGGATTCGATTCCTAGCTTTATGGAACTGAAGTATTGATTTTTCAAGTGGTTCTACGCTGCAATATTTTATTTTTCCTGGACTTGCAACTGAAGCGTAAGAATAATCAACTTGCTTCTCATGTATTATTTTTAAATTTTATTTGCTTATTTTTTTAAACTACAATGCATCACAATTGTTCTTTTTACAATAATACTTTTAACGAAAAATTACACACTACGAAAAATACAGCTTCAAACTACCCAGAAGGCGGAATTTGGAAAAAATGCTTACAAAGACGTCTGAGCGTGGGCCATTTCTTTTTTAATTACTCTTATATGAAATTATAGTTCATACATATCAGTATACGACACTCATACAGGCTGACATATAAACGAATTTATAAAGAGATAAATAAGTTATTGTTGTTCATAAGCAAAAATAAAAATTACCCTAAATAATACAAAAAAATGACAAACGAATAAAAACAAGAAAAAAAAACTCATACTCATGACTCAAAAATATTTAGGCAAGAAAAGAAAAACAGGATTAGAGTATGCGGCTATACATATACGAGTACGTACATGACTCAAAATCTTCCACAAAAACAAGATTTATTTTCAGCACAATAATAAATTATTCAAGTAGAGGTGCCCATTTGTATTTTTCATGCTAATCCAAGAACTCAAACCTACTTTAAACTTTACCAAAGATTTAATGTTTCGCAATTCCATTGCTGGGAGATTGAAGAACCAACATGAAATGAATGCCTCTGTGCGTACTAAGTTCTGCATCCTTGTATTGACATAACACTATCAGACCTCTTACTAATCCGATTTGAATTAATGCTAAACAATTCTCTATTTGTATCTTCATATTTCAGGCATTGGAACAAATATGACATCCTTAAACTAAGAAGTCAACTCCCTTTATAGTTGATTCAGATTCAGTGCCAATAAAATTGACGTTTATTTTAGTTGAGTACAGCTTTATTCTTATAATAGGGAAAACAGATAATAAAGTAAAAAGGGTACATATTATTAATTTTAATTGCTGTAGCTAGGAATTGTTTTTTAAAAGTATTATTTCAAAGAAACATACATGTAAAACAAAAATTGTTATTAGATAAAAGATCCATCTTATCATGTTACATCACTAGGTCGTCCAGCTGTTTTCTATTTTGAGCCATCAGCAAAGGTATATTTTTTTTTTCTATATTTTTTAGAATAAGCATTGATTCTTTGAATTATATCCAGCGAGAGATCTTTATAAATGTTGATGCATTAAAGGTTAAAATGATGTGCAAAATAACTTTAATACTAAGGGTACCATAAGTATTTTTTCTAGCTTAGCTCTCAGCCCTAATTGTGCTTAATGTACAAAGATCATTTATGTTTTCTGATTTCTTTAGGTATAACTTCTAGGTAAATTTGTATTCAATAAATATTTTTCTCTTTCAAATTTGTCTTGTCGGCCTTGTGGTGTAATAATTCCAGGACTGGTATCTGAAGCGTAAGACTAATCATCATACCTTCATGTAAAAAAAAGATCAAGATACGCTGCAATGTATGAATCAATGCAGGGCTCTATACACCGTTCGGAAAGGGAATGAGGAAGATAATGAAATTTGTCTTATTTGAAGCAATTTAAGATTTACAAAACAAACAAACCATCACGCCGTTTCTCCGGAAGGGTAGACAGAGAGGATAGAACGCCACATTACTCAATTTTTGCACACAGATCTCGCTTACTATACATTCATACGGCTTCTCATGCACGCGCGCTGATTATTCCGACTTTTTACATGTCAATCTTCAAGTATTTGTTGAATTTGGTCATGCCATGTCTTTCTCGGTTTTCCTCTATTTCTGCATCTATCAATATTCGCATTGTTAATATTTTTAGCCGTTCTTTCGTTGTCCATTCGCTCCACATGCCCAAACCAACGCATAGCTCTTTACTTGATTTTGTCAATAATGCTTGTCTCACCCTTACATAAACCACGGATCTCGGCATTTGTGCACATATAAGTTACTGTACATATCCAACCAAACCATATCTACCTACCCGTCCTTCCCATTTTCCTAGCGCATTCCACGCAACAATACATTATTTACTCACCCTTACATAACGTACGGATCTCAACATTTGTGCACTTATCGTACATAGTTTTACCACACATTCATCTGAGAGAGATAAATAGGTTTTAGATTAATAAATAATGATGTAGATTGACGAGAAAAAGGTCTTCTAAAAATAATTTGAAAAATGGCCTAATGAAGTTTTATGAGTGGATCTCGTAATGTAATTGATGCTTCACCCCATCCTGCAATGCCACATTCAATATGACTCTAAGACAGAGTACTTCTTCTTCTTGCCGAGCCTTTTCAGGTCTCCTCGACGTTGGCAATCACTATAGCGAAAACATCACGGTCCTGCGCTACTCTTATATTCCGCAACCAGGACAACCTTCCTGGGATTCCTGGGAAAAGATGACCAGAGTGGTTTCCCATTGCCTTCTCTGGTGGATTTTTCTGTCGGAGTTACCTTCCCTTAGCTGGTTGGTTCTAGTTTAGAAGCGCCAGAAACTCGCCTTTCATCCTCTCGTTATCCACTGTGATCCACACCGTTATGAGTGTAATTCAGTAGTGCTGTCGGTGGAATGCAACTGGGCGTTCGCAGCATTTTATACAATCACACTCTTCAGCAAGATGTGACTCATTGCGACCCTACTGACAGTTTAAACTCCTACAAAGACTAAGTAAACATTACGTACTAAAGACAAAGTACACATTACGTAAATGCTGAAAGTCGAGAATGTTTTTCAGCACTTCAAAACAATGCACAAATCAATATCTTATCATTGCTAGGAAATAGACTGTGTTTCTTATGCATGGAGTTCAGTGCTACATAAGCTCTTGACGTCAGTGCGACGTAAGTTACTTCTCGTGTAACTAAATGATCTAGATACGCTGGAATCGTAATGCCCTTTGCACCACTGGGTGATGGTGGGGAAAGGATATTATGTGGAAATATGTATTTACCCGTTTTAACACAACTAATAATTCTCAAAACATCTTTCCACGCAATAACTTTTATAGGTTAAAGTAAGGTTTTCGTAACATTATTTGAAAGGGGCCCATTAAGTTTTTATTTTATTTTGATGTTTTAATCGGAGCGCCCAACGCTTTTTTATTTCAATTTTGTACTTATTAAATTTATGATATTTACCCGTCTGTATAATGAAAACTTAGAGATTACTAAGTAATTTTACATTTTAAGATGTAAAATTTTGTGATTATTAAAGCATTAGAAGATTTATCGAGTTTTAAGTTCAGTGACACATTTTTTTCAATTATTATTTCTAAATCATAAAACACAAAGTTTAATACGTTGAATTACATTCCCAGGAGTTACAACAACTCAATTCGGGACACAAATAATTTTAACATTTAGAAAATAACTCAGATTGAGAACAACAAAGATAAATAGAAAAATAATACCAATCAACCGATCTTTCGGTTTCGGTTTTGGCAAGTTTCGGCCAATAAAATGAGTATCGGCCGCGGTTTTGGTTTCGACCAAAAGCTGGCCGAAACTTCGGATTGCGCGACCTGTGACTATTATTTGTTTCAGCTTTCGGACGGTTAGTGTTGTTGTATACCTTTTATATTTATTATTGTATACCCTAGTCGACATAGGACACAAGACTTGATATATCTCTCGTTTTTTTATTTAATGATGAACTCGTATTTTTTGTAACTCGTATTTTTGTTCTTCAAATGGACATTTTCACACCGGACTTAAAAATGAAATTTCGTATAACTATGCTGGATGTTAATCCAAAAATTATTTATCCTTGCTACGCGAAAAATGAATGTCCGCTAATTCAGCAACAAATCATCTGTTTAATAAGAGAGAGCGCAAAGATAGAACTCATAACAAGGAAGACAGAGACGCTGTACTATGGTGGGTGTTGTGTAAAACAGATTCAGTGTTTAGTCGGTTGATGACAGTGATAGGGAACGCACGCGCGTAGTATGAGTGGCGTATTTATGTTATATTTATAATTTAATTTGCTTTAACAGGTCTAAATTATATGTTTATTTGCTTATGCTATGGGAAAAGAATTATTGAACAATATGTCTCCGTGTTTTTTTTTCTCAAATGTCTGAACTTTAGAATATTCCGTCTTTTACTAGTGGTAACACGGTGTTACATCACCAAGCGTAAAGGGATTATTTACCACAGTCTTTAAAGAGTTAATAAGTTACAGTTCTGATGGCGTACATTGAAGAACTATTACTTATAAATTATATGTATAACATACTAACGAGTATGTTACATGTATTCAAATGAAAGATTTTCTCACATATTACATGCAAGTTATTACTAATTTTAATATCTGAATTTGCTTTAACAGGTTTCGAAAATGACAAAAGAAAATAAAGACAATACTGAATGAATGAATGTGCTCCGATAAAATGAGTTGAATTTACGAAACTATCTTATGTCGGTTGCAACATCGTGCCTGACCTCTAGTACTAGCGCTGAACGGAGAAAGTTTGGCTTTGCCGACTTCCGTTCGGTAGCGGCTGGTGGCGTGTTGCGTTAGTTGATGAGGATTGCCTGGTTTACTGCTGACAGAGTTCATACCGCTATAAACCGAAACAATAGTTGTCCTTTTTTTTTAATAATTAAAAATTAATAGACTTAAATACGTGTAAGATTTAATATTAAGATCATAAGAACTCAAATATATAATTATTTTTAAAAAGAAAGTGTAGGTGCCCCTATGCAACGTAAGGTAACTTGATAAGCTGAAAATAAATATTATGATTATAATTAAAATAAAATAACTAGACAAAAAAGCTTGAATTATTAGCTCTAAATGTTTAGATTTCATATTTAGGAAACAATGTTAAAATAAATTAGGATAAGATTTATTATTAAATTATACTTTGATAAAAAGTAGTTTTATTTTTATTTAACCATAGAGCTAGCTTCAAATATATATATTATAGTTTTTTCCTAAGCATTGTGAATGCATAGCAAACTTTTAAAGTTCATTTTATATGTTGTTTTTTAATGAAAATCACAATGTCCATACAACGATCAGTCACATTGTCTGCAAACTCTGTCTTGATCTGGTCAATGATGTCGCTTGACGACAGCATTTGCATACAAACAACTCGATTTGCTTATTTACAATGTACTCCTCGTTGGCAAATTCACAAGTGTTCATCGACTCGGAATAATCCATTATAACCGGAATAGAAGCGAATATGTTAATGCGTCCATTGTTAGATTAAATTATTATATATTTGCAATATTAATCAATCATTGAGGCACGTGTTCCGTGCAAATCACAAAAACTGTTTTGACATTGCGAATAAAATTGGACATCTTTCTTAAAAAATTAATGTAATAGATAGATTAGATTTTTTTTTTTTTCAAGATCACACTTATGTATATATTGCATGCTGATCATTCAATTTGTTATTGTTAGAACTGTGTCCAGGCTGATGGAGATTTAAGTTTTGTGCGTAAAATAAAATCAGAATCCTGGACAAGTGTTTTCTATTTGAAGGCTACCCTCAGCTAAAATTCTTTATGAACCTGGACAGACAAACAAAAAAAACCGGCAACGGCAAAAACACGATCTCAAAATCTAGTATCTGGGGAGCGCCGGATTTCAATAAGTTTTCCTCTGCCTGAATCAAATACTGACCTAAGAGTACATTTCCCTTGACATGTATTTCCCTAATAAATAGGTCCGATATTTTTCTTGGAGCCGTTTTATGAAGGGATTTGTTTATTTTCCAGCAAAGTTTGTATTTTATTTTATTCTATCTGGGCGTTTTAACCAACTAGTACATAACCAACTAGTACAAAACCAACTAGTACATTACCAACTAGTACAAAACCAACTAGTACATAGCCAACTAGTACATAGCCAACTAGTACATAACCAACTTGTACGTAACCAACTAGTACATTACCAACTAGTACAAAACCAACTAGTACATAGCCAACTAGTACATAACCAACTCGTGCATAACCAACTAGTTCATAACTAACATACAAGAGGAGATGATTGTAAAACAAAGTTTTAGATCTTCTCTGCTTGTTCAGTTTTAGTGCAGAAATACGGTCTTTATTAGGAAAAAAACAATACATTTGCAATACAAAATAAAGAAGAAAAAAAAAACAATTCAGAATCAAATTAAACTTAAAAAGTTTAAGCCAGCTATTGCTAGAAACAAATTAATTAATTCTTCAGTCGTTTTAAAACAACATTTAGCAATATTTGCTTTTAAGCGGATTATTGTAATATTTTCAGAGAGTTTTCCACAAAGGATAAGTAATTTGAATAAGCAATTTGAATTGAAAATCTCTTAAACAATTAATTAAAATTAAATTCACGTTTAAATCTATGTTCAGGTTTTTTTTATGCAATTTTAATTTGTATTTGGTCAGCATTATACGCTTTTAAAGGATTATAAGGAATTCAAATAAAAGATACCTATATCAGCTCGCGTCAAATAGGAATTTGGGTTCGAAGCGTATATCTTTTGAGTAGAGATATAATGTGTCCTTCATGGCGTACCAAAGGTTAAAAAGTATTTTTGAAAAGAGGATAAAATAAAAAACAAATTCAAAAGAAAAATTATAAAACTGTAACGATCGCAAAAGTATTTTTTTTATCTTTTTATTTATTCACAATTCAACGTTTATTGAAACACAAGTTCCAAATTCATCGGACTAAAGTTTTTTGTTAAGTTGGAATGAATAAATGCATCAATAATAATTACCAAAATAAGAACATCGTCCAAAAATAACATATAGTTAAAATTTATATCTTTATATAATCACTTTGTAAAGCGCCCTTGATGTATTATATTACGAAAATGGTACCTTATAAGTTATCCATAATTATTACAATTATCAATATGAAAATAACAAAGAAATACAAGCATTTGATTAACATGCAACAAACAACTTAAACAATTGAAAAAGCATCAAAGAGTTTTCAACTCAAATCCCACTCCTCTAATAAAATCCAGTGCCAACCTCTCTTAAAAATATCTATAATATGTATTATCTGTTATTGAACTGTTTATTTTTAAATTATGACTTTTTCTTTAATTGGGAAAATCCAAAAATTTATCAAGCTAACGAAGTTCACTTATAAATGGCTCTTAAAAAAAAACATGCTGCATTTTGAGACCGAGTCCTGAATACTTTTGACAACGAAAATATTATATTTTTATATTTTCATTTGAAATTTATTTATAAACTCTTACGGAAAACATTCACTCAACAAAATATTTTGTCGAAGATAAACACTTTTTTACAATACTTGGAATTAATTTTTCTAATGAGAAACAATTATTTTACAACATTGTTAACCTACTTTTTGATTTATTTTTCTCGAACCTTCCCAAATTCAATAAAAAAAATAAGTAAAATTTACACATCGGCTTTTCAAGGCGTAATAATCGAAAATTAGTGAATCGTTTTTTAAACATTGTTTGAGGAGATTCAGAATATGAAATACGTTTATACAGAAAAAAATAAAGTATATAGATATTTTATGCAAATATGAAATAGTTAAATACAAAAAAATTCAAGTACCAGCGAGAACCAATTATAAAGCTTGTCAGTAGAAATCATTTAATTGGTTTTGTAATAGGGGAATAGCACGAACTACGAATATTAATAAATTTATGTAAAATTGATTTTATAAAATTAATTGTATTTTTAAAATCAATTTGTAAAAAAAAATGCATTCATAATGCTTAAAATAAAATTGTTTGAAACTACGCCTCCATAAAAACGCGACCACTTACACGGATCTGTTTTAAAGGTCTTGAGCCTCTTTTCAGATCTGCTCAGTGCAAAAACAATTATTTCTTTACCTGTAATGAACGATATTTTATTTTTTTTAAACTTTGTTCACAAAATATTCACGTATTTTCATTTTTTAAACTTACATTTACTTCTTTAATGCCCCTATCGCCGTCAGAGCAACCTAAGTACGTAGAGTCAATTTGTCTGTTACCGTCAATCAAACTTAAATAAGTACAAAAAAAAATACTCGATAGTATTTCATAGACCCTTGTTAATTCATTATTGTAAAAAAATACTTAAATTTCCCTTTTATTGATTGGATTAATGTTTGATTTTTAATTTATTTTATTTTATGGTATTTTATTTATTTGATACAAGACAGAAGTCAAATGAAATTGGAACATAGTCTGTTTTGAGGTGAATAACATTTGCTAATGCGAATAGCATAAATAAATATTTTATTACATTTTGTATAAAACGCCGCCGCCGTTAAGTCATTGTATTTTTTAATTAAAAATGGACTATTATCAAGGGATATCACATCTAGCTAATTCGCTTAATTAAGGACTTCAAAGCAGTTGATGATAGAAAAACAATTACGCATCCCGTCGGTACTGACTGAATATTATACTGCCTGCGGTAAAACCAATTATAATTTGCCAGAATATATTTTCAATTGTTTAGGGAGCTTTATTTTTACCCCTCAAAAAAGGCGTACTACGCATACATTGTATTCAACTATTTTCTTCGATTCCCAAAAATATCCGCGCGTTGCGGTGCTGTGTAATTATTACACAAGCAAAAAAACGTGAGATTTTAAATCTGAAAATTTAAATATTTATGAGCAACTGCTTCGATAATTTATAATTAAAGCCAAGAGTGATAATATTTTTAATCTAATGGCTAAAAACATAATAAAACCATGGTGCCTATGCTCGCAGCTTGGGCAAAAGAACCACCCTAAATACTTTTTCTGTTCCCAAAGGACATGATTTTTTTTTTAATGTTTTGTCTGATACGTAAATGTATAACGGAGGAATACAAAAATCTTAACCCATAATTTATTATATTTATGGAGATTTAAAAGTTCTTAGATGCAATGTGTACTAGCTACACATCACCGGGAAAGGAGATTTGATATTATTCGATTTGAAATAAGTTTGTTTTCTGTGTCCAGACGGATAAAGAATAAAGTCCTGAGTATAAAATAAAACCAGGTCCCTGGACTAGTGCTTTCGATTCGATGGCTACTCTCTGGTAAAAGTCCAAAAAAGACAATCTTGTGTAGAAAAGTCCGTCTCGTAGTTCAGTGGTTGGAATAATCGGCTACCGTGCTTGAGTTCCTGGGTTCAAATCCTGAGAGGGTCAAGATAAAATATTTAGGAGCGTAAGACTGTGTATTTTTTCACTGCTTGAATTTTGCTAGTTATTTATTTATTTCAGCCATTTTCTCTTATTGTTTTAATTTTTAAACACTTGTTTATAATGTTATTTACTGCAAGATTACTTTCCAGCATACTTAAAAACAATATGTTGGGTATTTTGTATCTCGAATAAATTTGAAACCCTGATTTTTAAGCAGGCACAGTGGGTCAAAGGGTTACCCTCATTTTCATGAAGTCAAGCTCTCCAAACAACAATTTTATTTATGGGCAATTAAAACAGTTAAGGAGTTAACCTTTTCACAGGTAAACACAGAATATATTATGTGTCACGTAAGGTTCTTTTACTAATGGGTTTCAGGATGGACTTATTAAAGGGGTCAAACTAAAGCATGGACCGTAAAAACGTCACTTAACTACTGACGTTCATTGCTTTTACAAGTCTTTTGACAGATTTGTTTCATAAATCTATTTCGTACAAGACAATTGAAATCATTCGATTTTTCATCCTTACTTTTCTTATTATTAAATCTACAAGAAAAACAGGTAATATGTTTTGTGGGCATTTACAGAGCTTATGAACACTCGGTAAGCGCTTTTGACACGATAGCTATTCTCAGGCCTGAAAAACGAAATCGAGTGAAAATATGACCGCTTTGTACTTCAGTGGTTAGCGCTTACGGCTTATATGCATTAGGTCCTGGTTTCTATTCCGACAGTGTGGACGTGAAATTTTGGTTTTAAGGGTGATTCTACACTGCAATATTTCCTGACCTGAAGCGCCAGACTGGTCACCTTACCTATCATGTTGGGGGTTAAAGATCTTCACCAAAAAACAAAAACCTAAAACCCACAGAGAAATTTTAATTAGGACGTTAAGTGTTTTGTTTATTTGTTAATTGACAAAATTATTTTTAAGTATTGTATTATCAGCGCTGTGAATTTTTTAAAGTTTTTTATTTTGAAATTACTCCGTATGTGACGTCACAAGTTCTCTTCGCTGAGTTCTGCCGATTTTGAATTGGCTTCCCGTTAACCGGAAAATTATCACAACGTTATCATTTGTTGATTTGCAGGAACTTGTGACGTTGTTCAAAGTAATTTATTTTTATTATTTTTTTCGTGTTTTTACGAGAAACTTCACGTACAATTAAATGCTATGATTTTAACCGCGTGTAAGAAAACCATTTTTACGTCCAATTTTTTGTTGTACTTAACTTCTTCATAAACAAAGAAAAGAGAGAAGTAAATAAATGGTGACTTTAACTTGTACCTGTTGGAGATGGGTCCAATTAGGCCTATTGTAAATGATCGATTATGTGAAAAGTATTTTCATACACCATATTTCTTAACTAAATCATAAAAAATCATACACAGAACATTAATACATGTATTTTTACGATTCACAGCGTATTGTGATGAAAGAATAATATTAGGAAACCCTCAAAAATGCCTAAAGGGTGACCTTGGTCTAATTAGACCCAACTCCGCCACGCACGTATTTTTTGGGCCAGCGGGCTTTAAGAGGTAAGTGCGTAATGATCAAATTCATTGTTTTCAATAACAGGAAGTGAATCAGACTCAGAGTTAAGACTCAAAAATAATTCAAGCAAAGGAGGCTGATAAATTCTGAAATCCTTGAACAACTGGCAATAACTATATATAATTCTATTTTTGTTTGAAAAGAAAGCCATTCGATATTATTCCATTTTTATTATGTATCGTTTTTTTTTAATTTCTCACATTTCTAAGAAGTAAATCACCCCCTCTCAAACGTATCAAATTATGGCGATGGGATAAGAACGATGTTTTTTTGTTTATTTACCACGATTTGAACCCGGCAATGCTTTGGTACAGCTAGATTTGAGTTCTTGCTAAATAGATTAAATGAACACAATCAAAAGTTTTATATCAATTATTGTATTTAGTCCAAATTAGATATGTACGTATACTTCACATATTATTTTTGTGTTTTGGTTTACA